>NC_080795.1:49418680-49718680 GCF_028018385.1 Neofelis nebulosa
GCTGTCAGCACTGAGCCTGATGTGGGGCTTGAACCTGTGAACTGCGAGATCATGACCTGAGCTGAAATCCAATGCTTAACCGACTGAGCCACCCAGGCGCCCCTGGAAATTGTAATCTTCTTAATCAACTTTCAAGTTTCAAAGTAGTTGTGTTAGATTCTGCCAGTGCAGTTGTTGTCTAGATGGGGAGACAGATTCTTGGTGCTTCCTGGTCTACCTTAAAATTTTTGGAACTACCTTTTTTATTAAGGATTTGATGCTTCTGTGCCTTTTCACTCGTTGTTTCCTCTATCTAGAGTCAGCTTCTCTATTTTGTCCATTTATACAGATTCTTCCAAATCCAGCCTAGATATTTCTTCCTTCATGAACCCTAACAGTTTTTATCAGTATATCTTCATATCTTCCGTATGTATGTTTTTATTACGGTCCTTATCAGATTTTACTGTAATTTATTTGTTTAGTTATATGTTTTGCCTGTTGGTTTCCTGAGGACAGAGATTGTATTTTATTAATTTCTTTATCATAAGTATTTAATACAATTACTAAGAGATAGGAGATACTTATGTGGTTGACATTCAAATTATTTACAATCAGCAGACCCTGGATGCCAACCAGTCAGAATATCTAACTGGCTAAGAATAAGCAAAGGTTATTACTCTATCCTTGCATATACTGGCTGGATATTAGTCCTGGGTGCTTAGTCAATGCCTGCAGGCTATGAATGATTAGTGGGCAAGAACATTTTTCCTTTTTTATCTTTTTTTATGTAGTGATTGTGTACAGTTATGGCTTTCTTACATGAATTAAAGATATCCTAAATACAATTCCAACTAAGACCAAAACAGCCTGAATATGGGTATTTATACTTTTGAATTCTTTTCACCAGTTGATTCCTGTAGAGTTGCTTTGTGCCATAATTTTATCAGTTATGTTGTTTTCAGTATAACTGGGAATGATTAGAAACATCTATAGATTACTCAGTCTGTAAGTATTATCTTTTATCTACTGCAGTTTATGCCACAATCTGCTGAACACGGCCTCCTGCGATTTGATGAACTCTACAAAGTACAGCATTAGCTATAAAGTTTTAATAAAATTGCACTGATGGACTCATCAGCTAACATCTTTTTTGCTACTCACTTGTGAAACAGAATAAGCTTTTTTCTCCTGTAAGATTTCCTAGCTTTCCCAGTGAGCAATATTAATTTGTAAAAGCTTTCCACAGCCAGTCTTAATTACTGCTTGTAAGTTGCCAATACCCTCAGTTTATTTTCATATAACGTTAATAGCTTTTCTTAGGGTTTGAATGTTTTGCAAATAGATGATGCTGCAAGAGAGATGGGTTCACACTGTGATTTGATGATAATGTCTTAAGAGCAGTCTCTTGGGGTCTCTCTTATAGCAGTGTAGGCTTTCACTGGTTGGGTGTATAACTGGGAGTTATGTATCCGACAGTATTTTCTTGTATATTCTCATACCTCCCTCCTTAACTTTTAACGAATTGCAAGGTATTAAATAGCATTAGCTTATTATTGGATAGCATGTTATGAACAAGCTTTGTAAGGTATGGTCTTAGAAATTAAGATATTTTTATTAAGAACAATGCCAGTTAAAAATGATAATCTCAATTGTTTCTTACCCTCCGATTATATTTTTTCAGTATTATTGCAATTAGAATTAGGTTCCTGCTTAATTTTTCAAACTTTGATCAACTAGCACCTTGTTTAGTCATGGATATATAACTGTAGCATCTGTAATGTGCTCTGAACACATAAGAAGACTCTTCACATTTAATAAGCAAGTATTGGGGCGCCTGGGTGGCTCAGTCGGTTAAGCGTCCGACTTCGGCTCAGGTCATGATCTCGCGGTCCGTGAGTTCGAGCCCCGCGTCGGGCTCTGTGCTGACAGCTCAGAGCCTGGAGCCTGTTTCAGATTCTGTGTCTCCCTCTCTCTGTGCCCCTCCCCTGTTCACGCTCTGTCTCTCCCTGTCTCAAAAATAAATAAACGTTAAAAAAAAATGTTTAATAAGCAAGTATTGGTGTTAGTTGTTGACACAGCTCCACTTAGATCAATCATCTACAACTATATTGTATGTATCATGTGTATATAACAGGAAGTTCTTCTCAAGCTATTTACCAGTTATCTATAATGGATACTTTACAGGTGTATTGAGAAACTAAGTTAAGAAAATCGCAATTGCATGAAGAATAAGACTGCCAGGTGAATTTGTTCGTCTGTAGTTTCTATTACATTGAGGTGTGATACTAGTGTCTGACTTGAAAATATTCTCTAAAAATTGGCAACTCTAGATTATTGACATGAAGAAACCCCACGTTATGTTTATTTAAAATGTACTCAACTATCAAGATCATTAGCAATATAACTGAACTAGAGTCTCATTTCTGTCTTCTCCTATAAACAATCAGCCTCTAGGGGCACCTGGGTGGCTCAGTCGGTTAAGCATCGACTTCAGCTCGGGTCGGGATCTCGCGGTCCGTGAGTTCGAACCCCGCGTCAGGCTCTGCGCTGACAGCTCAGAGCCTGGAGCCTGTTTCAGATTCCGTGTCTCCCTCTCTCTCTGACCTTCCCCCTGTTCATGCTGTCTCTCTCTGTCTCAAAAATAAATAAACGTTAAAAAAATTAAAAAAACAAAACAAAACAAAACAATCAGCATCTATATTTCTGGATTATTTGTCCTACAGTTGTTTGATACCTCAGATTCTTTTGTTTATTTTATCTTGCAAACATATAGTACTTTGTACTCTAAGGAAGTATTTAAGAATGCACAGTTTGATTTAGTCAGTTGGCACTTTTCCATGAAGTTTAACTTTTGTCGAGGGTTTTTGAAAAATAATCTTTACCAACCTAAGGAAGTGCCCATTTATTTCTACTTCTCTTACCAAGTTAAAGAAATATACCTGTATTCTTAGTTTTCTAAGAATTACTTTAAAGCATAAAATGGTGTTGTATTTTGTCAAATGAAATCGTGTTGTATTTTGTCAAGTGCTTTTCTTTATTTATTGAGGTAATCATATGATTTTTCTTCTTTAGTCTGTTATATTCCATTGTATAACTAAATTTTCTGATGTTGTGCCATCCTTACATTCCTGGGGTTAAATGGTGGTTGATTGTGATAGGACACGTTTTCTAGTTGTTTCGGATTTTGTTATTCAAGTTTTATGTTTTTTTTTTTTTTTTTTTTTTTTTTAAATTTTTTTAAACATTTTTATTTATTTTTGAGACAGAGAGAGACAGAGCATGAATGGGGGAGGGTCAGAGAGAGAGGGAGACACAGAATCTGAAACAGGCTCCAGGCTCTGAGCGGTCAGCACAGAGCCTGACGCGGGGCTCGAACTCACGGACCGTGAGATCATGACCTGAGCCGAAGTCGGACGCTTAACCGACTGAGCCACCCAGGCGCCCCTCAAGTTTTATGTTTTGACTCCCTCCCCATATAGATGAGTAGAATTGGCCTATGCTTATCTTATGTCAAAATTACACTTGCCTCATGAAATGAGATATATGGCTTTCATCCTTTTGTTTTTAAATTTCATTTTATGGGATAATTTATAGAGGATATGATTTAATGGCCTTTAAAGGTTTGGAAGGATTCACCGGTAAATTTGTAGCAATTGTTATGAGTACAGTTCCACTCACCCCCATGACACCTGCAAATGGTTCTTGAACATACCAATAGCTTCCTGCGTCTCTCTTCCTGAGGGCATTTTAGGGCCAACGAAGTAGGTTTAACCCGAAAGAGAGGGGCAGAAGTGCCAACAAGCTAACAGATAAATTCCCTACTTCCTTGCCTCTTCGTATGATGATTCTGAGGGTTCCATCAAGCCCAAGCTTCATTTGCCTTCAGAAATAACCTACTCTTTGTTTATTGGCTTTTCTCTTTTACATATTTTACGTTCCCACACTTTTGCTGTACTTTTTGGGATTATGTCTCAAATACACTACTTTGCATTCAAATCTTTGGGTCAGGATTGTGGAGAAACCCAAACAAGATAAAAACCATCTGGGCCTGGGATTTTTTTTTTTTAATAGAAGGGGTATTTTTAAGAATTTGTTAAATTGTGATATAATTCACATAACATCAAATGCATTGTTTTAAAGTATACAACTTAGTCTATTCACAATGTTGCACAACAATCATCAATAGCAAATTCTAGAACATTTCCATCACCCTGAAAAGAATCCCTGTAGACCTTAGCAGTCAGTCCTATCTCCCTACACACTCAGACAACATCTAATCTTCTTTCTTCTCCCTGGATTTGCCTATTCTAGACATTTCATATACATGGAATTACATAATATGTAGCCTTTGTGTCTGGCTTCTTTCACTTAGCATAATGCTATAACGTTTCATTTGTATTGGAGCAAGAGTTAGTACCTCATTTCTCTTTATGGCTGAATAATATTTTATTGTGTGGATATACCACATGTTCATTTGCTCACCAAGTGAAGGACATTTGGGGTGTTTATACTTCTTGGCTATTATGAATAATGCTTTTAGGGACACACATTTATGAGTTGTTCTGTGAATATATGCTTTCAATTATCTTGGGTATTACCTAGTACAGGAATTGCTGGGTCATGTGAGAATTCTGTTTACGTTTTTGAAGAATTGCCAAACTGTTCCACAGTGACTGCTCCATTTTAAGTTCCTGCCATCGGTGTACAAGGGCTACATTTCCCACATCTTTGCCAACGCTTCTTATTTTCCTTAAAAAAAAAATTATATCCATTCCAGCAGATATGAAGTTGACTTGGGTTCATTGGCTGTCCCCACAGTCCACCACGGCTATGCCTAGAGTCAGATGTGAGTCAGAGAGATTTGACACTGGATGCCCACATCACCTGCTCCATGAGCCTTAAAATGGACTTCATGTGACAAATTTAGTGTCCTTTGTTCATTAGAGACTGGGGTTTGAATTCTGACTGCATTGCTTCTCTGGGGGAAGACATTTGCCTATGTGACTTAAACTCTTTCAGTCTTCAGTTTCTGCCTCCATGAACTGAGGGCAATCCGTGCCTATTAGATGAGATAACAGATATACAAGAATGAGAGGAGTGCCTGGAACATGGGGAGAACTCAAAAGATGCTACTTATCTTTGTTATTCTCGTTGTTAGTAGCAGGAGTGGTGTTGTGATGTAACAGTGGCTGGGGCGGTGGTGTTATTAGGAGTACCAGGGTTTGGGCTACAAACCAGAGCCTTGCTTTGCAAAGTGTGGTCTGAAGACCAGCAGAAGCAGCAGCATCACCTGGGAGATTGTTCAAGATGCAGAATCCCTATCTCTCTGCCGCCGAGATCCGGAACTCAGAATCTGCATTTTAACAAGATCCCTTGGTGATTCGAATGCACGGTACAGTTTGAGAAGCACTGGTTTAGTATACCATTTTGCTGCTCCCAACTTATCCAGCTCATTAGAGCTGGCAGGTTCCACAATTTTGTTCTTAATTTGTTTTAACAGGGTTTTTTTGAGGTGTAATTGTTATACAAAATGTGCACATCTTTCAACAATTTTATGGCATTGAGCAAATGCATACACTTGTGAAAATATCACCATAGTCAAGTGTGACAAACAGGTGGAATCTGGAAAGTTCTCTCTCTTCTTTTTAATATTTATTTAGTTTTGAGAGAGAAAGAGAGAGCATGAGCAGTAGAGGGGCAGACAGAGAGGGGGACAGAAGATCTGAAGTGGGCTCTGTGCTGACAGCAGAGAGCCCAACGTGGGGCTTGAACTCACAAACCGTGAGGTTGTGACCTGAGCCTCAGTTGGACGCTTAGCCGACTGAGTCACCCGGGTGCCCCAAGAATCTGGAAAGTTCTTAAATGTTATTTTATTTTTTCTTAAAGACAATTTCATGAAAGCCCATGTATTTGGATTGTAGAAATTTGCTAAGCAAACATTTTAAAGTAATATGCAAAGTAGTATAAATATAAAATATTAATTCACTGTCATTTCTTGAACATGTCCTGGTATTTTCTAGGCACTTGGGTCTGTAGCAGTGATCTAAAACAGACAAACAGGGGCACCTGTGTGGCTAAGTAGGTTAAGCGTCCAACTTCAGCTCAGGTCATGATCTCATAGTGAGTTTGAGGCCCTCATCATACTCTCTGCTGTCAGCACAGAGCCCGCTCCAGATCCTCTGTCTCCCTCTCTCTCTGCCCTTACCCCACTGGTTCTCTCTCTCTCTCTCTCTCTCTCTCTCAAAAATAAATGGACATTTAAAAAATACAATAGAAAAACTTTTCTTACTTTTCTGGAGATTATATTCTAATTAGGAGATGCACACAACATAAGTCGTAGAGATAAACAAGTATTAAGAAGGTGTAAATACACTGGAAAAAAAAATAAAATCTAGATACTTCTGGGTGGTGTTGGCAATTTAATTTGGATGGCCTTAAAAGTGACAGTTGAGCAATGACTTGAAAGAGACGAGGGAGTCAGTGTTGCAGATATTTAGGGGAAAAGCAGGCCAGATTGAGGTAACAGTGAATACAAAAGTCCTATGGTAGAGGCGTGCTTGACATGTTGGAAAATAACAAGGAAATCAGCGTGGCTGGAGCAGAGCAAGTAGGTGGGGGCAGGGAGAGACAGAATTAGAGAGGGAGACTGCAGAGGACCTTTTGGATCATTGTAAGGGCGTCGACACTTATCCTGAGTAAAATGGGGAGTATTAAAATGTTCTGACCCCAAATGTGATACGGCGTGTTACATTATAAAATACGTTGAAGGGTTTATTTGGCTGTTTAGTTGAGATAGATTAATGGGAAAAGTGAGACCAGGGTGGAACCTGGGAGACCAGTTACGAGATTATTACAATAATTTAGGCAGGTGATGGCGGTGACTTAGACCAGGTTGGTTGTGGTGGAGGTGGTGGGTTGTCATCTTTGTAGATACATTTTAAAGTAGAACCAAGAAGATTTTCTGGTGGAATCTATGTGGGATATGGGAGAAAAAGATTATTCCACAATTTTTGGCCTGAGCCAAACTGGGAGGGTTGAGAGTCACCATTAACTGCTGTGAGTAAGACTGTGGAAGGAGCAGTTTTGGGGTGAAGTTCTGGAATTCAGTTTGGGCATGTTAAAATTGAGATGAGTCAAAATACAAATGCACTGAATCTTAGATATAAGGCTGTGCTTTTATTTTGTGCTGTGATAGTGTTGTGAATATCAGTACACTAGAATTGTGAAGTCTTAGAATAGTAAATCTTCCTTGGATAGGTGAAGTTGGACTTGCCTTATATTGAACTCTGCTTCAAAGTAGGTTACATGACTATGTGATCAGTGATGTCACTGCCTTTTAGGACTTACAGGAGCAAGAAGTACAGTTTGCAAAAGGAAGTCCAGATAGTAGTCTATGGCTTCTGGAAGTTTACTTACAGGAAACCATGGAAGATCCCAAATAGTTTTGTCCCTTAACTTGAAAGTTTTAAAGAATTACTAGCAAGAATCTGAGAAACAGGTAAGTGAAGCTTTATACTTGGAACTTTTTGTTCTCTGAATTACTACCTCTTCCTTAAACATTTCTCCCTCCCAAGAGTGTTTCAGTGATTTCCGTATCACCATGTTTCATTACTATTATGTTAGTATTGCATCTAATTTTATTCTCCCAATTGCCCTCAATTTGAATGAAGCACCATCATCTTTACCTTCTGTTAAACTTTGTATAATTATGTTCTGGCCTCCTTCCTTTTATGAGATGTCCTCTTCAGACATTGTCCTGTTCTGTTTTCCATTTTATTTTTATTAAAAAAATATTTTAAGTTTATTTATTTACTCTGAGACAGAGAGAGAGACAGAGAGAGAGACTGAGAGAGAGAATGCAAGCAGGGGAGGGGCAAGAGAGAAGGAGAGAATCCCAAGCAGGCTGTGCAATGTCAGCACAGAGCCTGATGCAGGGCTCAATCTCTTGAACCATGAGATCCTGACCTGAGGCGGATGCTTAACCTGCTGAGCCACCTCGGTGCCCCTCTGTTTTCCATTTTAAATGAAACTTTCTATGTGAATATGCTTTCTATTTAAGAAAATTTAAACTTGCTTCCACCCATTTTTAAATCATAATTTAAATTTAAATTTATTGAAATGATTTTATAATTCTGTAATTTATACATCATAACTTTCAAGTTCTTCTAAATGATGGAAAAGAAAACTGTCAACTGGTAGGACATTTGTATTTGAATCTGAATTAGTATGCAGTGGAAAAAAATTAATAATTATATCATGTTTTGTAATATACTCTTTTTAAATTTTGTTAAATTGTTAAATTTTATTTAAAAACTCACTTTTTAATTTGTTAAATTTCCTGTATTTCTAACTGAGATTTAATTTATTTTTAGGGAAAAGGTATAACAACGTAGTATTAATATCCAAAGAATCCAGTGGGTTCAGCTTGAGTAAAGTGCAATAGCACAGACTAGTGGGAAAACTTAATAATTGCAGAAATTATTATTATTATTTCTTTAAGCTTGCTCAGTTGTAAGACTTGTCCTAAAAAAATTACTTGGAGAAATTTAAGCTTGAAATGCAGTTATGAATTAAAATGAGATCTGAAATTCAAATAAATATTTATTATGAAGTAACAATGACCTATTCTGATATAATCACTATACTATTAAAAGCTTCTTGATGATTACTTTGGAAACCACTTCTCTAGTTTTTTGATAACATTGAATTTAAAACAAGGTTTGTAAAATAAATCACATGATTTGATGAAAAGGAAAGTAAAAATAACATTTCAAAATACGTACAGCTAATTGCTTACCTTTGATATGATTGTCTGACTCCTTTACTCACACCCTTCCATAAAAAACCCTGAAAATAAGCTATCCTGTATTTAAAAAAATATTTTTATGAAAATTCAGTAATTGATTCTCTTTTATCTCATATATTTATGTTAAATACATATTCACTTTCGTGATTATAAATATCAGTCAATATTTTTACTAGTCCCATTGACCTTAGTTGGTTACTAGTCTGACATTCCTTCCTACGCATTCCCATCCCTCCTGCTTTTTTCCCCCTGCTTTTCTATTTTGAAATATTTCAAGGGGAACCTGGGTGGCTCAGTAGGGTAAGCGTCTGACTCTTGATTTCGATTCAGGTCATCATCTAATGGTTTGTGAGTTCGAGCCCCTCATCCGGCTCTGTGTTGAGGATGCGGAGCCTGCTTGGGATTCATTCTCTCTCCCTCCCTGTCTCTCTCTCTGCCCCTCCCCAGCTCTCTCTCTCTCTCTCTCAATAAATAACTAAACTTTAAAAAAAGAAATATTTCAAAACTGTCAAGAAGTTTAGAGAATAATACCAACCTTATACAAATCTTAGGATTTTGCCGTATTTGTTTTATATTTTCTTGTTTTTAGAGCTAGAGCAATTGTCTTGAATACTTATGATTCCACCCGTGTTTTTCTTTGTATGGTTTAACTTGATACACATGCTGCTAATCTATAGGGTGTGTGATTTTGCAAGGTTTTTAATGTTATAGTATGGATCATACTGTATATATTTTTCTGAAGCTCGTTTTATCTAGCTCTATATTCAGAGTTATCTCAACATTTAGATTCATCAAAACCCAGCTCACTCATTTTGACTGCTGAATAGAATTCTTCTGCATGAATGTGCTACACTTTATCCTTTGTCATGTTGGTTTAGGTGATCTGGGTACATACCTGTTCATGTCTTCTTGTGCATGCTTGAAAATTTCCCTGGGGTAGAGGGGCGCCTGGGTGGCGCAGTCGGTTAAGCGTCCGACTTCAGCCAGGTCACGATCTCACGGTCCGTGAGTTCGAGCCCCGCGTCAGGCTCTGGGCTGATGGCTCGGAGCCTGGAGCCTGTTTCCGATTCTGTGTCTCCCTCTCTCTCTGCCCCTCCCCCGTTCATGCTCTGTCTCTCTCTGTCCCAAAAATAAATAAAAAACGTTGGAAAAAAAAAAATTAAAAAAAAAAAAAAAAAGAAAATTTCCCTGGGGTAGATACAAGATTTCTGGGTCATAAAGTATATAGGTCGCCATTTTCTGTTTCACTAGATATGGCAGAATGGCTTCCCCAACTGGTTGAAATAATTTAGATCTTGAGAGAAACGTTTCTGAGTATTGGTGCCCCTACTTTCTCTCCAGCGTTTGGTATTGTCAGACTTCTAAATGTTGCCCAACTGATGGAAGTGAAATAGTAGCTCGTTGTTGTAAGTTTGCATTTTCTGACTGATGAGGTTAAGCACCTTTTTATTTCTTTATTGTTGACTTGGATTTCTCTGTGGAATTGCATATTCACTCCCTGACCTATTATTCTATTGTGATGTTTGTCTCTTTCTTACTGAATATGGAAACTCCCCATATTTTCTGAATGCATACCCTTTGCTAACTGCATACCTTGCAATAAAACCTCTTCCAGATTGTGGTTTCTCTTTTTACTTTATCTTATTATTTCACTATTCAAAAGTAAACATTTCAATCCAGTAGAATTTATCTTTTTTAATTTTAAATTTTTAGTTAACTTCCATCATCTCGTATAGATACAATAAAAAGAAGAGAAAAAAATTTCTCCTTGTGTTGAGAACTCTTAGGATCTACTCTTTCAATAACTTTACTATATGTCGTATACCAGTGTTGATTGTCGTACTAACATTGTACATTACATCCCTAGTACTTAGCTTATAACTGGAAGTTAGTACCTTTTGACCACCTTCCTCCATCCAGACTGCCCCTGGTAACCACACCTCTGGTCTCTTTTCTATGAGTTTAATCTCTTTTCTCTTAATTTAATTTATTTCTGTGTAAATTTAGAAGTTAAACTCTCAGTGCAGAGACAAAAATCTTTATATAACAGTTATGTTTATTTTAACAGAAAGATGTTAAAAGTTAAGATTAATATTACGGCATAAAACACACTAATATGTAGAGAGAAAAATAGAGTTTAGGTAAAGTGGAAGGAAGGAATAAAGGTTTAAGTTTAGGCAGGATTGTCGAGCTCACTATAATTTTTAATTCTCTAATTTCTCTGAGGCTTTAAGTGTGAGTTAAACTGTGTTTTCTTTTTTTCTCAGTTGGGTCTTTTGTTTGAATAAATAGTGCAGATATCTAAAATTTGAGTAATATGGACTGTATGGTGATATAATCATTGTGTTTTGAACTTAACTGTCTTTCATTTTCACTATCATTTCCTATCTTTTAATTAATATTTGGCATCTCAAATTGCCAAAACCTGAGATGGACCCCTCATATTATGGGTATTGTAAAGCCGTTGAAATTGCTACTCAATCATCTGATTGTCATAGTTTTCTAACTTACTTGGTTACTTCTTGTAAGGTCGTGGAAATATGTACTCATATGATCTAACCACCTCAGTTCTATAATTCAATAGGTTGAAACCACTTTTAGGTTCATTTGATAACTCTTTTTGGAGAACACTCAAAAAGTGAATGAGTCTCTTAATACTTATGATAACTGCTCTCAGTTTTTTTTTTCAAAGGAACTAGCTTATAGACAGTAGACCCCTGCCACCCCCCCCGCCACTCCCCCCACCCCCCCAACAATTGCACAGATTGTTCTTTTTTACTCTCTAAACTGGCTCTGTTCTCTAGTTTCTGATGTTTGCCTCAGGCCCTCCTACCTTGATGTTTAGTGCTATTTTTATAGATTACTGACTTCAGTTAATTTTGCTGTAAAACTCAGCACTTTTAAAATGATTCACATAACATCAACTCTGGGTAGTATAGGCTATTGTCACATTCCCTGGGGACCACCTTGCCAGGGCTAGGTTCCTTTTCTATCTCTTCCAGCCTCCCTTCCCACAACTCCTGCCCAGAACAGAGGAAATCAGCTATTTTATCAGAAACCTGAAGTTCCTAGGACTTCTCTCTTTGCATGTGGATCTAGCCCACACTTTGTACTTAGGCAATTATTAATCTCTGAACATAGCTGACAATGTTCACATCATGGTATAATAGGTATATTATGTTTGAAGTGCCTCCCACTTTGGATTCTTTTCACAGTAAGCCAGCTTCTTTTTTCTTTTTTGCCCTTGAGGCAATGGATGGGTAAAGAGAAGTTACAAAATGGGAAGCCTGGACCTTGTTACTTCAAGCCTGAAGGCAGTTGGGGACAGTGGTAGGTATGCAGAAAAGGGACGTCAAGGAAAAGCCAGCCCCTTTTACCCGTGTGCATTGTGGGGAAGGAGACAGAAGACAGAGGTGAGGCCGCTAGATGACAGAGGTATGTTCTAATCTCTTCTTTCCAGGCTTTGCCCCAGGAGGAGGATGCCTGTTGGTTAGATGGAGGGCAGCTTTACCCTTCTTAACATCTGAGGTTCTTGGAAGAGGTCACTTTTCAGGATTCTAGCACCACCTGGGGCATAGCTACTTCCGAGCGAATTCAGCCAGTGCATCCTGGTTAAGTAAGGGCCAGCATTAGCTTTCCAGAGCTATCATTAGTTCTAGTGTGGCATGGAGGACACAAAAATAGCTGCCTGTCCCTGTCATGACACTCCCCCCGTTCTGAAGACTGGGGGATAAGGGATGAGATGACATTGCAAAAGAGGCTGCAGGACAGAGAGCTTGAGCCACGGCCGGATGGAGGATTCTTTGGGGGACTGAGAGGGGTCAGCAGTGCCTTGGGAGCTGAGGTGAGATCACGTCAATAGTGGAGCCCAATCCTGTCTAAACTGAAAAGCGCCAGACTATGAATTAGATGAGCTGCAGATTTCAGCAAGAGAAGCCCCATGGAACACCTAGACACTTCCTTGGAAGACAGCAGGAAAAGGGGTAGAAGTATCAGAAATAGAGAATTTATCCAAAGGAGCTATTTAATAGACTAAAATTACGGGGGTAGTTTCTTAAAAAAAAAATTAGCTAGTTTGCTGTTGAGGAAAACCAGACTAAAAGTAAAGAAATAAGCTGTGTTTCTTTGCAAGTGATTTTTCAAAGCTACAACAATTGGTAACAGAGAAGAGTTTGCAACAACTAAGATTTGGAGATGTTTCAGGTTAAAGTTTCTTCTGTCCTGCTATCTATCTGCTGAGAGACTAATGGAAGACATCATACAGTTTTTTCACTTCAGCCTGCAAGTGTGGTTGTAGCTGGAGAGGCCATGCTTGTAGTTCATGGGGAATCTGAGAAAGTCTTGCTGTTTGTCTTGGGGTATCAGATGAAGCAAAGTTGCTGATTTTTGTTTTGCAATCCAGAAACCTACTCTATAGAGACTACAGGGATCTCCTAATTGCTTAAGGAACATATTTGAAAACTCAAACCCTCTAGGATACGGGCCAGTCCTTCAGCTTTCCAAATCTGTCATGACAGTGCTGGGGCCGGGGCTTGTCGGCTAGTAGGCACAAATTCCATTGAATTCTCTCTTTTGAGACACAGAGACATCGTGGGTCTGGTCATGGGAACACTTCAGGGTAACGCGGATTGAGCCTCTCTGGATTTCCAGGTCTCTTGCGGATCTTTTCCGAATCCTTGTTGTTTTTTCAAATACAGCCTGGGCCAGGGGAGAAGAAGGCATCGAGGGATCTATGGTGCGAATGCATTCCTTTTGCAGCATTTACCACAATTGTAATCGAAACACTATTTGCGCAATTATTTGTTTTGCCTATTGTCTCCCCCACGACACTTCAAATTTGTTTTGCTTATTGTCTCCCCCACGACACCGCAAAGTCTGTCTGTTGAAATGTATTTACCAGCTTTTAGCATAGTGTCTGGCATATACTAGGCATTTAGTGAATATTGTACGAATGAGTAAGTAATTGATGAATTAGTGTTAATAGTTATTTGCCCGTCTATAAGTAAATTGGAATTTATGGTCTGAATTAATTTCTATGATAAAGTACAGCTTCATCCAAGTTTATTTACTAATACTGAATGTAGTATTAATCTTTTAGTATAATATAGTAGGAATATATCTTTTAGTAGAATATAGTAGGAACACAGTAGAATATACTGAGAATATTGAATGTAGTATACGAATACTGAATGTAGTATTAATCTTTTAGTAGAATAGAGTAGGAACATTGTATTCAGTAGTGTGCTGATAAATGTTAACCAGTTGTTTTCTGTGAGAAAAAGCCCTGGTTTGTGGCATTTTCCAGTTTCTGTTGTCTAAATACACCTACCAGGGCTGATTTCAAGCTAACCCACATGACTTTGTTGAATGTGCAGTTGGGAAGAAATGTGCACAACTGGTCCTTATGACTCAGTGAAAGCTGGCTCTAGAACACCACTGAAGTGCTTTCACACGCGAGTTTAGTAATGCATTGTTTATTTATTTATTTAATATAATTTATTGTCATATTGATGTCCATACAACACCCAGTGCTCATCCCAACAAGTGCCCTCCTCAATGCCCATCACCCACTTTCCCCTCTCCCCCAGCCCCCATCAACCCTCAGTTTGTTTTCAGCATCCAAGAGTCCCTTATGGTTTGCCTCCCTCCCTCTCTGTAACTTTTTCCCCCCTCCCTCTCTCCCATGGTCTTGTTTTTCACATACAGAGGCTGCGTTGGTGATACACATTCACTACAGCATGTAGCTTAAAACGATTTTCAGTTAAGGTAATGCTATCGACCGTAAAGGATAAACTCCAAAAGTTTCTGTAGCTTAATATTATTGAGGTCTGTTTCTTATCTGTGTGAAATCCACATTGCTATGGCTGGTCAGCAGAGGGCTCTCTTCCAATTGGTCATTCAGGTTCCTGGGCTCCCTTTTTTGTGGCTCCTTTATCCCCGAGGGTCTTGAATGGGGAGCATGATGGGAGTATATGAGAGTTTCTTAATGGTCAGGGGAATGGCATACATCATTATACTTGTAATCAAATGACCAGAACATAGTCATATGGCCAGGTCCATCCATAGCTACAAGGGAGAGTGAGAAATGCAGCGTTCTAAGGGAAAAAAGAAATAAATTTAATAGCCAGCATCTTTTGTTTTTCTAGTCATGTGATAGATTAAGCTGATCGATTTATATTCTTCTCTTACTAATGCACACATTTGTAATCAGGCTGGCAGTGATTAGAAATGGAGTCTAGTAAATTCTTTTCTCTGCTCAGAGTTAGCTGGGTCTTAAGAGCTTGGTCTGTAGTCTAACCAATAATCCTTCCTTTCCCTGAATTACTGTATTCTTTATTATCCCTATTTAGAGAGAAATTATAGGGGTTTGCAGAGCTTTAAAATTATTATATGCACTTGATATAATTTTGTTTTTGTTTTCTTTGTGTATTTGGCTTAGCTATTGAATTTATTATTTTTACAATTTTATTTTCTTTTTTAAATTAAAAAATTATTTTAGAGAGAGAGAGAGAGCATGAATGAGGGAGAGGGGCAGAGGGAGAGAGAGAATCTTAAGCAGGCTGCATGCTCCGTGTGGAGCCAAATGCAGAGCTCAGTCCCATGACCTGCGATCATGATCTGAGCTGAAATCAAGAGTTGGTCACTCAACCGACTGAGCCACCCAGAAGCCCCTATTTTTATAATTTTAAAGACATATTTAATTTTTCTTAATTTTTTTCTCCCTTTCAAACCTACTAAGGATATTTGTGAAGTGGAACGTATGGTAATAAGTGGCAAATTTGGGTCATTAGAGAGCATTCCTTCTCTTAATATTGCTATATTACTTTGAAAATTTTGGCGTATTTAGAAATGAAGGTAATAATGCCTTATAATTTTCAATTCGATATGTCTTTGTATTCTCAGGGCTTCGGTGTGTTTGATATTTGCGAAGATCAGCAAAACTAATAGGCCCCAACCATGACTATTTCCGAGCGTACATATTAGTGAGATATTTTTTAACAGCCTTCATCATATGATACACTTGCTGATTAACCTAACTGCTTAAAGGGTTGCATTAACAAAACTCTGTGATTTTATTCCCAAATTAGTTTAATTTTGTTTCATAGATACATAACTCACCTCTAATAGACATTAATAGTTTCATAACCGGTTCGTTACAAGTCACATATGCATATGCGTATGTGTTTGTGAGATGGAGTCCCATATGCTCAGTGTATAAGTTAAGTTGCTCTGTGCGTGAGGGGCTTCAAGTGAAAGCGTCAGCCTCTGTACTACTTCAAGTGGATTTGTTTACTGAACTTTTTTTTTTTTTAATTTTTTAACGTTTTTAATTTTTTTTTTTAATTTTTGGGACAGAGAGAGACAGAGCATGAACGGGGGAGGGGCAGAGAGAGAGGGAGACACAGAATCCGAAGCAGGCTCCAGGCTCTGAGCCATCAGCCCAGAGCCCGATGCGGGGCTCGAACTCACGGACCGTGAGATCGTGACCTGAGCTGAAGTCGGAGGCTTAACCGACTGAGCCACCCAGGAGCCCCTGTTTACTGAACTTTTAAGATGAATACACTATTAATCCAAGAATGAGAGGAGATAGCAAAAGAAGAGAAGAAAGTGAATCGGGTATTAGGATATGAGACTACTAAGAGCTGGCAGTTTAGGAGGGGACAGAGTGTCTAGTCAGAAAAGGAGCAGCCAGCGTGGGTATCCCAGAGAGTATAGGGAGAGTGTTAGCGCCGTGAGAGTCTTGAACAGGAATCCAACATCATCCTTCATGCCTCGTGCTCATTTATCTCATATTAGTGTCCGCTGGGTGTTAACAGATGAGGAAAACGAGGCCCACAGTTCTTCCTAGTCTTTTTCCAATTTGGGGCTACACAGAAATGTTGCTGTCACCATTTGGATGATGAATAGTTCACACTGAGGTAAATTGGGAAGGCGGCTCATGGCCTTCCATAGTCACTGGGGAGCACACCTGTAACCCGTTCCTCGTATCAAGCTGGGAATCTCTGCCTCAACCAATGGTTCTCGAACTTTATCAGGCATCAGAATCACCTGTAGGATTTGACCAAAAAAAAAAAAAAAAAAAAAAAAAAAAAAAAAAAAAAAAAAAAAAAATCACAGATTTCTGGGTCCTGTCCCAGAATTCCTGTCTGGAATGGGGCCTGGTGATCCTGATGCTGTTGTGTGTCCCAGAGGATAGTCTTCGAGAATCTCTGTTACAGAAGAACTTAAGTAACCTACTTGTGACAAATAATGAAGCAGGTTGTTTCCGCAGATGATTGTGATTGGATAGTTGTCTGACTCACTAACTCTGTTTTATTGTCAGTTAGCAGGCACAAAGGATATTAATCCTCAGTATTCTGACTTATTCCAGATGAATTCATATCGTGAAATCAGGTGGCTTCTATTATCACTATAATATGAATAGCTATTTATTTAAAATAAAACAAAAGTTGAGATTCAAACTTTATTTGAACATCATTTTGTGGTTCTATTATTTAGTTTACCTTTCACTTTTAAGAGAGAGCTGCAATACTGACTTTTGTCACAAGGTGGCATCAAAAGCCTGAAGAATTTGGTTGAAATTTGATTTCTGAAAGTTAGATATATTTCATGAACATTCAAAACAAAAGACATTTGTACTACGAGGTAGTTTTTTTAAAATTTTGAGTGATATTTTGTTATTTTCATTTCAAAAATGCTTTCTTATTATAAAAGTAATATAGGCACACATATATGTTGACATTATTGATGACTAATCCCTTTGGAATCAGTGAAACATATATCTTAGTGTAATAATATCAGGTATCTTACTATCTTTCCCCAAGAAAGATTTCAAAAAAAAATTCAAGTTAGCAAGCAATTAGAAGGTCTTACTGTCCCGTGCTTGATAGTGTCTCTTTATGCAAATAGAAGATATAAACCCTGTCCCCAATGAGCTTTGAATTTAATTGGGGAAAAAAGAAATGTCTATAAAGTTCAAAGAGATAACAAAATAATAAGAAATGATTAAGTACAATGCATGATATGGATTATACAAGCAATATGAACAAGAATAAGGGCAATTAAACAAAAATTGTAAATGGCATTTTACAGAAACATCCTTATATCAGTTGAAAACACCATAATGAATCTTCTCTTTACTGCAATTATCTATCACTATTATAAGTTATTTAAAATATGAAGAAGTGTTTAGTAATCTTGAGAGCTGTGTAAGATTCAGTTTTGACCTAAACATCAGAAAATACTCACTTGAAGTATGAACTCACCTATTATTTCATGAATATATAATTTTATTTTTTTCTGATTAATAGAAAAAGATTTCTTAGAAGAGGGTGAAGATTTTCTGGTCACACAAATACCAGCTGTAATATTCTTAGATTTCTAGAGTCTGAAAAACCTATCTATGTAGATATCTATATCTACACTTGATCTTGAAAAAATTCAAGTGTAGGAGGGTGGTTACCTGGGGATGGAGAGAGGGAGAAAGGGATTTGCTGTTTAATAGACTGAGTTTTGCAAGATGAACAAGTTTTGAAGATATATTTCACAACTATGTGAATATACTTAGCACTACTGAACTAAGCACTTAAAAATGGTTACAGTGGTAAATTTTTCTTATAATAAGAATAAAAACAAGTGTCCTTCTATAAATTGGGCAACTAATAGGTTTTTATTGAAGATCAACAATGTTCCTAGCTTTATGTTAGCGATTAGGAGCTACTTCAAAGAAAGAAATGCCCCTTTAAGAAGCTTATAATATAGTTAATTGATGATAGATTAGCCTCATTCCCGGTAGGTAGGTGATCTACTGGAAGTCTAACATCTACCAAGCATTGTGCTAGACATTTTGTATAAATTATTTCCAACCTTCAGTTCTCAAAACAATATAGGAAAACAAGCATTATCATCCCTATTTCTCTATTGTATCATTAAGGAAGCTAAGTTTTATAGATATGAAGGTTTATTGCCTTGTTCAAGGTTGCAAAGTTTCTAATCTTGGAGTTGGTATTTAAACCCAAGTCTGTCTAGCCTCAAAATCCATTTTCTGTATACTATACTGTGCCCCTAATTTAAATAAAAAGTAATTGAAAAGAATACAGATAAACAACTAGTAATTTGGTGCTCTCGTTTCGTATTTCTGCTGGCAGTTAGCATTGTTTCATTATAATTACTCGGACAAAATTAAAAGAAAGGGTATGTGATAGAATTAATATTAGCATTTAGTCTGGATTACATTTTAACCTGAGAAAGGATAACCATGTAATTTTTTGTTGGTTTGAACTGTCTTTTTATTTGTGTTTTAACTTTTGGAAACACTAATCTTTTTCCCTGTGTATTCGTGTGCAGGTTATGTGGGTATGTAATTTGTGCCGAAAACAACAAGAAATCCTCACTAAATCAGGAGCATGGTTTTATAACAGTGGATCTAACACACCACAGCAACCTGATCAAAAGGTTCTCCGAGGACTGCGGAACGAGGAGGCGCCTCAGGAGAAGAAGGCAAAACTGCATGAGCAGGCCCAGTTCCAAGGACCCTCAGGTGACTTATCTGTACCTGCAGTGGAGAAAAGTCGATCTCATGGGCTCACAAGACAGGATTCTATTAAAAATGGGTCAGGAGTGAAGCACCAAATTGCCAGTGACATAGCTTCAGACAGGTAAACATTTTGTTTAATCTTTAGGTAAACATTATTTTTAATCTTCATTCCAAACAGAAATACAAATACATTGAAATGTTTAGGCACCGAGTTATCTAAATGTCATGTAAATGTCCATGTGTCTTATATAAATGCTGAAAGTGATGTTTAGGACTTGAGCTATTAGAGGTTTGAACAATGTTAGGTTTAATGAGGGAGCGTTAGGTTATCTGATTTTCCAGAATGAAGAAATGAAATAAAACAGAGACTAGATAGAAGGTTATTGGCATAGGAAAGACAGACTGGGGTAAGAGCAGTGGGAATGAAGAAGAGACAGTTTTAAGACATTTTAGAGAGCTAGGATGGAACGGGCTAACCACAAGTGGGAGGTAAGAGAATGGGGAAAATTACTGATGTCTCTAGAACTTCTACGGTAGGCTGAAGGAGGAGGTAGTTTCCCAAGGAGGCAAATAGACAAGGGTTTCATGAGTTTTCTGTATCTGTGGGCTACTTGGGATCAATTCTGTTGGCTTCTTCATGTTCAAAATATGAGACTTTTATAAATAGTATTTATGGTTCTATATTTCCTACCTTTGAAAGAGGAGAATGAAAAAATTTCATGGGAAGATTCTTTTTCTATACCGTATTCCTATTTGAATTGAAAACTAAAAAAATCTGTATAATATATCTGGTTTATACTATTTCTGTTGTCCAGAAGTGGCCCATAAATTTCTGTGTGACTATGTACAAAGTCATGCATTTGAGGAAAAACAAATCTAAAATTATACTAATAGGATGTTGGGTTCTGAGCATTCATTTATCACAGGTAAGATAACTGGGAGTCACCTTATATTGTGCCTAAAGTTGCCACCGTGATGTGCTGCTGTGTCTTGTGAGAATAATAAAATGATGGCTTCACCAGTTCTTTTGAAAACTAGCAAAAGTGAAACAAGGTAATCCTATCTTTGGGGAAAACAGTGGTGGTTTCATGGCTGAAATACTCTGAACATGTCTCAGTGTAAAATCTCAGGAACCCAAGGATTTTAAGTTTAGAGGACCCTCTTAGTTTGATTGAGGTCCACCTTAGGCGGACAAAATAATTTGGAAGGCAATCCCAGACACCACGTGTAGAGGAGTGAGCAATGATCCAGTTAAGAGAAAAAAGACAATACTGCACATTCAAGAGCAGATTACCTCTTTTGGCAAATGAGTCTCAATTTTAGTGGGACTTCCCGGAGGCAGGGTAGAATGGCCTCAGAGTTATCTTACCTAATGGGCAAGGAGATGAGGTATTTATAAACCCTACCTCTCCTTTGCTATCGGTCTAGGGTTGTTCTTGGAGGGTGTTAACTCTTTGGAACTCATTCTCCAAGCAGGTTCTTTTGGCCAGAGAAAGCACTTAGGGAGATATAGTAAGACTTTGCTATGCAGGGACTGGTAGATGATGAGGCAGTGTGGATTGGGACTATGGCAGTGTCTGTTATACGAGGACTTTAGAAATCAATAAAGTCTGTAAAATGACAACTATCATGGTCATGGTATATGAACTTGGATAAAAAGATAGATGATAACCAATGGAGATAGAATTTTTAAAGAATTTCTAACACATTTTTAATGAATAAGTCAAATGAATAGTGAGAGCATAGACACATTCTGCAAAAACTAGATAGGTGCATGAGATAGTCTCCTTTGGACTTTGGAAAGATAGGTTCAGGAAGAATAAAGGGAAATACTAAAACATTGGATCACATAATAGACGATTACGTTTTGGAATGTATCTCATCAGGAAGTTGTAGACGTTTAAAATAAATCCAATAAGTTTATGAATGATTAATTCATCTTTGTAAGGAAGATAGAAGCACATCTCTAATCTTTGTAGAAGGTTGTGATGAGAACAAAGATATCTTTCAATATTATCTCTGAACTCTTCTTTCATTGGCAAAGTATTATAAGCAAAAAAAAAAGAGCATTTGTTTTATCATTATTAAATGCTGATTCGACAGCAATTTGTTTTGTTAAGTGTGTATGTGTGAACCCAGTGAATTCTTTCCCCTAGGGCATGGGGTGTGTCATGGGTCAGCAAACTACGCCCTGAAGCCAAATCTGGCTTGCCACCTGTTCTTCCCACCCCTCCCCCCCGCCCCCCGTAAATAAAGATTTCCTGGAACACAGCCATACCTTTCCATTTACTTCTTGTTTATGGCTATTTTCAGTTCCATCTCCAGGGTTGAGTAGTTACAAGAGACCATATGGCTCTCATAGCCTAAAGTATTTACTCTCTGACCCTTTACAGAAACTGTTGGCCAAATCCTACCCTAGAGAGTAGTTAGCTCTTTTGTTCTGCTGATGTCTCCTTTCTTTGCCCATTTTCTTTTGTTACTGTTTAAATTATTTCAGTTAAGCCTGCTTTCTTGTTCTGCTCTCTCCCTGTCTGCCGCCTAGCCTCTCTCTGTCTCTCTCTCTTTCCTTCCTTTTTGTCTGGCTAACACCCACCCCCCCCCCCCCCCCAATCTCTCTGTTGCTCCTTTTTTGTCCTTATCTATTCTCTTTCTTACCAGAGTGGATCTTTGAGCAGTTTGAGTTGGACTGTGAAATGGAGCTACTGATAAGGAATATAACTTCAGTTTAAAGTATTATTAGTGATTTGTTTCCTCAATACCATTCAGAAACTGGTGGCCACAAAAAGAGAAGATTTGGTTCAATTATTTTAAATCTCTGTGGATCTTAGAATTGTGTTTGACAGATACAAAAGTATGTTACTTATTTTTCTTTTAAGGAGTCTTAGTTTGATCTTTAACTGCATTCTGCGGTAGTTTTGACCTGTTTTATGACCTCTTCCCTCCCAGGTTTTGGCACAATGCTTTACACATAGACCCTTAGTATTTATTGAGTGAATGAGTATCAGTTGGCCCTAGATCTTAGTTTTGAGTTAATAAGCATTTACGTAGTTAGCTTATTCATAAAATGGTAAATATTTATTATCAATTTGGAGGTAAAATATTGTTAGAGGTTTTCAAATATTTTTTTTTATTTCAGAATAAGTTTTGAAATAACCATTTAAAAAATTATGTACAGTTGGCTTACTCTTTGTCATGCCCCTCAGGAATGCCCAGTGGCTTCTCAGTCTTTAATTTACATACTATAATGTGGTGATCTTATTAAAATATAGATTTTAATTCGGTAGGTCTGAGGTAGGGCTTGAAAATCTGTATTTCTAACAAGTGATGCCAATACTTGTAGTGAAGGCCAGTAGTGAGGCGTCTAAGAATATCTTAGGAAGGGAAACACCAGTGGCCTTTAATAGCTCAGTGACAGTTGTCTTCTGTACCATTGCCACTAAGAGGCATATATAAGTGAACATGTAAGGTTCTTGGAAGATACTGTTCTGACATATTTTTTTTAATGTTTATTTTTGAGAGAGAGAGAGAGAGAGAGAGAGAGCAAGCAAGTAGAAGAAGGGCAGAGAGGGAGACACAGAATCCGAAGCAGGCTCCAGGCTCTGGGCTGTCAGCACAGAGCCCAGCACAGGGCTTGAACTCACGAACCATGAGATCATGACCTGAGCCAAAGTCAGACACTTAACCGACTGAGCCACCCAGGTGCCCCGAGTTCTGACATATTTATTGAGTGGGGGTCAGAAGGTGGAAACCAGCTACCTGGTGGCAGATGGACTACATTCATGTGGTTGCAAGCCCCTGGCTCCTTTATTATGACATGGTGGCTGAGCATTTACTTATTTAAATATGTTGTTTTTTAAAATACACTTCTTATTTATTTCCTCTTTATTATACAGTTAGGAATATATATCTTAAATAGTACATATATAGTTAGATTTTTGACCTCTGAATTCATTTTCAAGATGGTCAAGGGGATGTTAACAAATATTTGTTTTACAAAGAGGCCTTGGGATGGAGGAGGGTTGTGAACCTCTGGGTTAAGGAATCAAAGGTGAGACCTAGAAGAGGGTGGGTGAAATAACCATTTAAAAAACTGTATTTTTTGTTAAGAAAATAAAATTATGTAAAAGTTAAAGTAAATTTGTCGATGTTTAGTTGATGTTTTATACGCTTGAAATTATTTAACAGTTGGATGCTTCATAATTTTCCTTTTTTTCATAATTTTCATAGTTGAAAATTAGTAGTTAAAATTAGGAAAGAGTTAAATTTTTTTCTTTTATGTAAAATTTACTATCTATTTATTTAGCACTTTCCTAGGACATTGGGAGAAGTTAAAAAGTAAGAAATATTATGGCTAATTTGTTTGGCGGGAAGTCAGAAGACCTAAGGATAGGACATAAGGATATAATAGGAAGTCCCTGTTCTTAGTTCTTCTCTTTACTGTTATCATTTGTTAGGTGTCTATCTTTTGATTGTGTCTCAGTTTCCCCTCTCTAGAATAGAAGAGGCAGGCGGTTAGATCTCAAAAAGACTTCCAGTTCTAAAATTCTTTGTTATGTTGTATTTTAAGGTCTCTGCCATGGTATAAACTTCAAAGTATTCTCTTTCATTATTTTTTCTTTCCCATAACTGGTAGTATTGTGTTCAGTTAATAGAGGGTTATCTTCATTTGTATTGTGATAATATGTTATATTCCACTTATTCAACAGATATTTATCAAATTTCAGTATAGATTTTATTTGTTACTACATGGCTCAACTAATTTCACCATAATTCATATATAAAACTGAATGTATCTGACATAATAGGTTAAGTCTCCAATAAGGACATTTTGACTCTAAGCTTGTAATTATATTACTATGTAATATTTCTCCCTCTATTTTTCCCTACTTTTTTATTCTCTGGCAAAACAAAAATTAACAAGTAATAGGAAAAAGTAACAGAGTTAACTGCTTCTAATGAAATATGAAACATTTTAAGAAACATAACTACAAAGAAATAACATTTCATAGGCATGCCAGATTCTTTCTTTTTATCTTTTAAGTTTTTATTTAAATTTTAGTTGTTAATATACAGTATAATATTAGTTTTAGGAGTACAATGTAGTGATTTAGCACTTATGTACAGTAGCCAGTGCTCATCACAAGTATACTCCTTAATACCCATCACCTATTTAACCCATCCCCCTGCCCACCTCTCCTCGGGTAACCATCAGTTTGTTCTCTAATAGTTAAGAGTCTGTTTCTTGGATTCTCTCTCTTTTTTTTCCCATTTGCTCATTTGTTTTGTTTCTTAAATTCCACCTATGGGTGAAATCATATGATATTTGTCTTTCTTTGACTGACTTATTTTGCTTAGCATAATACTCTCTAGCTCCATCCATGTAGTTGCAAATGGCAAGATTTCATTCTTTGTCTTTTTAATTTATTTTTTTAAATTTACATCCAAGTTAGTTAGCATATAGTGCAACAATGATTTCAGGAGTAGATTCCTTAGTGCCCCTTACCCATTTAGCCTACCCCTCCCTCCCTCCCCCAACCCCTCCCGGTAACCCTCTGTTTGTTCGCCATATTTAAGAGTCTCTTATGTTTTGTCCCCCTTCCTGTTTTTATATTATTTTCGTTTCCCTTCCCTTATGTTCATCTGTTTTGTATCTTAAAGTCCTGATATGAGTGAAGTCATATGATATTTGTCTTTCTCTGACTAATTTCGTTTAGCATAATACCCTCTAGTTCCGTCCACATAGTTGCAAATGGCAAGATTGCATTCTTTTTGATTGCTGAGTAATACTCCATTGTATATATATACACCACATCTTCTTTATCCATTCATCCATCGATGGACATTTGGGCTCTTTCCATACTTTGGCTGTTGTCGATAGTGCTGCTATAAACATTGGGGTGCGTGTGCCCCTTCGATTTGTACTGTATCCCTTGGATAAATACCTAGTAATGCAATTGCTGGGTCCTAGGGTAGTTCTATTTTTAATTTTTTGAGAAACTTCCATGCTGTTTTCCAGAGTGGCTGCACCAGTTTGCATCCCAGCAGCAGTGCAAGAGGGATCTTCTTTCTCCGCACCCTCGCCAACATCTGTTGTTAGGCATGCCAGATTCTTAAGCATTTGTTCTGACTGGAAAATTTTAACAATGTCATATGACTCAGTCACATTTCAGTGCATTTTGTTAGATGGTGAGTATGCTACCAGCTATAAGTGACGACAAGACAGTAATAAAAATACAAGGTGATTATCTTAGATCTAAAATGTAAAGTTTTAAGGCAAATTAAGTGTAATGAAAGTTTAGTAGTTTTGTAATCATTGTAATTTCCTTATTGTCTGATGTTTATAACCTACCAGTACTTTTGTGACATTTGATTAAATAATTAATTCATTTAAAATTTTTGATTCAAATTCCAATTAGTCAACATATAGTACAATATTAGTTTCAAGTGTAAAATATAGTGATTCAACACTTCCATACATCACCCGGTGCTCATCACAAGTGCACTCCTTAATCCCCATCACTTCTTCACCTCATTTCCCACCCAGCTCCTCTCTCGTAACCGTTAGTTTGTTCTCTAAAGAGTCGGCTTCTTGGATTTTCCCCCTCTCTCTTTTTTCCCCCACTTTGCTCATTCGTTTTGTTTCTTATATTCCACATATGAATGAAATCATATTGTATTTGTCTTTCTCTGACTGATTTATTTCATTAGCATAATACTCCCTGGCTCCATTCATGTCATCGCAAATGGCAAGATTTCATTCTTTTTTACGGCTAAGTAATATTCCATTCTATCTATCTATCTATCTATCTATCTATCATCTATGTTCTTTATGCATTTATCAGTTGATGGACACTTTGGATGTAAACTTCAGGGTGCATGTATCCCTTTGAGTTAGTATTTTTGTATTCTTTGGGTAAGTATCTAGTAGTACAATTGCTAGGTTGTAGGGTAGTTCTATTTTTTTTTTAATTTTTTAAATGTTTATTTGTTTTTGAGAGAGACGGAGACAGAATGCGAGTGGGTTAGGGGCAGAGAGAGAGGGAGACACAGAATCTGAAGCAGAATCTGAGCTGTCAGCACAGAGCCTGACGCGGGGCTCGAACCCATGAGCTGTGAGATCATGACCCGAGCCAAAGTCGGACGCACAACCGACTGAGCCACCCAGGTGCCCCGGGTAGTTCTATTTTTAACTTTTTGAGGAACCTCCATACTGCTCTCCACAGTGGCTGTTCTAGTTTGCATTCCCACCAGCAGTGGGAATCCTTTCTCCACATCCTCACCAATACTTGTTCCTTGTGTTAATTTTAGCTATTCTGACAAATGTGAGGTGATATCTCATTATAGTTTTGATTTGTACTTCCCTGATGGTGAGTGATGTTGAGCATCTTTTCATGATCTGTTGGTCATGTGTATGTTTTCTTTGGAAAAATGTCTATTCATGTTTTCTGCCCATTTAAAAATTGGATTATTTGGCCCTGGGGTGTCAAGTTTTAGAAGTTCTTCATATAGTTTGGATACTAACCCTTTATTAGATATGTCAATTGCAAATAGCTTCTCTCGTTCCATAGGTTGCCTTTTAGTTTTGTTGGTTGTTTCCTTTGCTGTGCAACATTTATTTGATTATTTTAAAGTAAAAGTAGTAGTTAAAATATATGCTTAAGACTTTTGCTTCCAGTATAGATGGAGTAATAGGGCCTGGGTTTACCCTTCAGCCTCAGACATCTGAAAAAATAGACAATATATTTGAAGCAGTGTTTTTTTAGAAATTGGCATTAGGCAATCAAGGAGAATAACACCTGAAAGGTGGTAAATAAACAAAGTGAGCTCCATGATTGCCTTAGCATGCTGCTTTGAGAGAGTTTTCAGGCTATTGCACAGGGACAAGAGTATAGAACCCAGAGGTCTTCCTGAGTTGAGGAGACAATTCTGAGGGCTTCAGGAAACCAAGGCAACTATAGTTTGCTAGACAGAATACCAGACAGGAGACAGATGAACAGCAAGATACGTTGGAGATCTGAAGAGGGTTCTTTTTGTGTATTCAGTGAAGTGATGATTGGTAACTGTGGCCAGGGAAAGAGTCATCCAAAATGATGAGAGGGAACACGGGCCTGCATTCACCTAGGACCAAGAATAATGTCTGTTCCTTGTGGCCAGACTAGCAAACGTCAAGATTCCTGAAACAGTGGGTAGAGTATTTTGGAAAGTCTTGCTTTTGCAATGGGGAATAATTAATGCTAAAACGAGCACTGCTGAGGGACAGAATAACAAATCATAAAAACAGGACCTGAAGAGATCAGACTGTTTCTAAGTAATTTTACTGCCTCCCAGGAGTTCAAGAAGATTTATAGGAATACACAAGTATTCAGTACCCAACAAGATAAAGTTCACGATGTTTGACATCCAAAGATAACTGGGCATACAAAATGGTAGGAAGACACAATCAATAATGAAAAAGTAGGGGCACCTGAGTGGCTCAGTCGGTTAAGCGGCCGACTTCGGCTCAGGTCACGATCTCCGGGTCCGTGAGTTCGAGCCCCGCGTCGGGCTCTGTGCTGACAGCTCAGAGCCTGGAGCCTGTTTCAGATTCTGGGTCTCCCTCTCTCTGCCCCTCCCCCGTTCATGCTTTGTCTCTCTCTGTCTCAAAAATAAAAACGTTAAAAAACAATTAAAAATAAATAAAAAAATAAAAAAATAATGAAAAAGTAATTAGACACAGGATGTCAACCCAGAAGTGATACAGATGGTAGAATTAGCCAGAAAAACTTCAAAGTAGTTATTATAATTGTATCCCATACAATTTTAAAAAGTAAATCAGAGATTAATAAGACATAAAAAATAAAACCCAAATTGAATTTGTAGAGATGAGAATTATAATATCTGAAATGAAAAATATATTTGATGGGGATAATGGAAAATTAGGTACTGAGGAAGAAAGGATTCGAGAATTGAAGACAAACCAATAGAAACGATGCAAAATGAAATACAGATAAAAATGAGTAAAATAATTTGTAAGGGAAAGAATCACAACCAGTGGGACAGTATCGAGTATTTAATATACATGTAATTTGGGTCCTCGAAGGAGTGGAGAGCATGAAGAGTCCTAAGAAAAATTTGAAAACATAGTGACCAATTCTTTGTTTCTTCAGATTTTTATCTAAGTTCCAGTTAGTTAACGTACAGTGTAATATTAGTGTCAGGCCCAGTGCTCATCACAACAAGTGCCCTCCTTAATACCCGTCACCCATTTAACCTACCCCCCACCCTTCTCCCCTCTGGTAACCACCAGTTAAACACACTTTAAATAAAAGGACAAACAACATATATGAAGCAAAAACTGGTAAAACTTTTAGGAGAGATACACAAATCCACAATTATATTTGGAGATTTCAGTACCCTTGTCTTAATAACTAATAGAACAAGTAGGCAGAAAATCAGCAAAGCTAGAGTAGACTTGTACATTAGTATCAAGTAACCTGACCTAATTGATGTTTATAGAACAGTCCGCCAAACAGCAGAATATTCATTCTTATTAGGGATACACAGAGCGGTAACCAAGATAGACCAGATTTTGGCCATGAAACAAATCCAAGTAATAAAAGATATGTTCTTTGGTCACAATGGCATTAAATTAGAAATCAGTGACAGGAAGATCTATGGAAAAATCCCCCAATATATGGAAGCTAATTAACGTACTCTTAAATAACCTAACGATCAAAGAAGATTTCAAAAAAGAGGATAGAAAACATTTTTAATTGAATTAACATGAAAACATACCGTGGAATTTGTAGGCTGCCACTAAAGCAGTACTTAGGGCAGAGTTTATAGCAATAGATACTTATATTAGAAAATAGGAAAGGTCTCAAAGCATTGATGTCAGTTTCCACCTTAGGAAACTTAGAAAAGAAAAGCAATTTAAACCCGAGTAAGCAGAATAAAGAAAACAAAAACTAAAGCAGCAATCAGTGAAAGAGAAAATAGAAACAATGAAGCCAGAAGCTGATTCTTTGAGATCAATGAGTCATTAAACCTCTAGACAGACTAATCCTGGACTTTATTGGCAGAATGATCAAACAGTAGACTTGAAGATATATAATGACGTTTTCTTATGTGGCCAACACTTAAGAGACTTATTTTTAAGAATATGATATGAGCTTTGAAAGATAAGCTATGTCTTTTTTTTTTTTTTAAATGTGTAACATATTTTAGTCGGTTCCATAGTGTAAAAGTCAGCCTTTCTCTTGGAATTTATCTAATGTCAATATTTAGGTGACAAGGAATTTTTAATTCTATTTCAGCTGAATTAAACTTGAACCATTCTCAAGTTTCCTTATTTAAGTGACCTGTAAAAGGAATTGCACCCTCTGCCATTACACTTAGGACAGTCCCAGTTTATACCTGTTCTCTCCTGGAAGCCTGCATAGGTTGGCATTTATCCTGGGTTTTTTATGTGAAGTGTTTCATTAAGAGTTGCATTAAAATAAGTTGGGGTAAGTTTGGTAGGATTCGACTTTGTACTTAAAGCTCCTGATTTCATTCTGTGTGGGATGCCTGTGCAGTGAACAGAGTTCTCATCTGAAATACAGCCAGCCAGAATCCATCCTTCCCCTTACTTTTCAGACACAAGATAGTTAACTTATCTCCTTTAAGAGCAGGAGGCAAGGCGCTCACTGACAAAACGAAGTGTGATCTAAAGGTCACTGGTGGTGGTGGGAGGAATATTTGACATTGTTCCTGCACTTGCCCTTTAGTATAGAGGCCTGTTTTGTCATGGCTCATTCTTTAGCATTTGAGATGCAGGAAGTCACGTTTGTGGGAGACTTCAGAAATTGTAGGTTAGTTGTGTGTGAAATATGTTCAGGAAAGAGAGGCTGAACAGTCTTATCATAGAGTGCATAGAAGGTGGTCTGAATGTTTTTTTCCTACAGTGGTATTGGCATTTATTGTATAGTATAAGCCTACAACTATTTGTGTATTTTATTATTTTGTGATTTTTAAAAATTTTGTAATAACTATTTCATCAGCAAGGTGCCAAAAAAAGAAAATGCATTCTTACTGAGCAACGTGTAATTTGCACAAAATTTTTGTTGTCTTTGCCTTCCACTAGAGGGCTCATAGTCACTGAAAACGTGAATTCAAAAAGGAAAATAAAATCTGGTGAAGAAGCAACATCTATTTTAGAAATTAGTTACTTTAAGAAGATCTAAAGATGACAAAATAATACAGATACAGAAGGTCTATTTTACATGTCATTCTGTCAAGCATGACTTTTCTTTTGATGTTAGTTCTTTAAAACTCATTTTAGTCATTTTCAATCACAAGAATTTTTTGGGGGTGGGGCACCCAAAAAGTAAATTATTGACTCCATTTGAAGAAGAACTTCAAAATGGATGATGGGCATTGAGGAGGGCACTTGTTGGGATGAGCACTGGGTGCTATATGTAAGCCAATTTGACAACAAATTATATTAAAAAAAAAAAAAAAAGAAAACAACTTCACTGCACCAGTAAATGCTGACATTCTAAAAAGCATTTTAAAAAACATTGAAAATTTTCTCTATAAAAGTAAAGGAGGAATTGAGCAAAGTAAATTTCCTGATGCAAGAGTCATGTGTATCTTTTTCATTAATGTATACGTAGCACTTTGCACAGTAATTGACACACAGTGGTGCTCAGTGAATACTTGTCAAAATGCTGAATGAATGGAATTATAAAATAGCTTAAGAAAAAGGGGGGTGAATCATAAGGGCATTGGAGTGTCTGACAGAACCCCTAGGAAAAGAATGAGGATAGACCTTATGAATAACTGGAGTTACGGACTCAAATACTATGAACTTGATCTCAGTATCTTGTCTCTGTTTCTTAGCTTTGTCTATTCCCGTATGTCTCCAAAAAGGTTTTTAGTGCTCAACTGTTCTACATGGTGGGGAAAATGACCACGCATAGAATTTGTTTAATAATTCAGTTTGTTCAAAATGTTCAATTTGTGAAATAATTGAATGAAAGGAGTTTGTTGTAGCCTTCATATTGAAAATCAGTACATTATTGGCGTATGTATTTTAAATAATACTTGGGAATTCATACGATACGTTAGCTTAAAGCTAACTTATAGGAGATTCAGTAGTCAAGAAACGAAACTTTGCTATGAAAATATGGTTAAGGTCCAGGATAACACATAGTTGAATTGAGATTTATGCTAATTGGGGTGGAGATAGCTAGAACATAATTATAAAGTCTGCCATTTGAAAGCTATTAAAATGTCTCACCATTTGATTATGTACATAATGGTACCATATAAAAGTATTTTAGGACGGGCTGTAGACATTTTGATCTGACACTGAATAACAAAATTGATCTTGCTAGTGGACCATAACAAGATTACCCTGACTGAAAAGGATATAAGTACAATTTTATGTTTTGTGCCTCTTAAACTGGATGCGAGGCAAGAGTAACAACTCTTGAACTCATTTACAGCATGGAATTTGGAGTTATCCTGTCTTTTGATATTAATTCTCACCATAGTTTTGATACTTTAAAAAAGCTTACATTTCTTCATAGGTTAGAAGTAAAAAAAAAATGAATAATATATGAAAAACACATATTTTTAGTAAAATTAGATTAAATTTATTTTTTCTTTAACAGGAAGTGTTAGAAGTTATTTTGTTCAAAATGACTTAGTATTATTGCACTTGAAAGACTGCAATGCTGATTTAAAATATGGTTTAAGATCTTGTTTGAGGGCACCTGGGTAACTCAGTCATTGAGCATCTGATTTCGTCTCAGGTCATGATCTCACGGTTCATGAGTTTGAATCCCACATCAGGTGAGCCCCACTTCGGGTGAGCACGAACCCCACAATGGGTGAGCCCTGCTTTTCTCTCTCCCTCCCTCTCAAAAAATAAAGAAATAAATAAATCTTGCTTAATTACCCCCGTTTTTGATTTGCATTTTCTTTTTGAACTTTTTTTTTTTTTTTGAGAGTAAATTTTAAGACCTCTGAGCTCATGGAGAAGGATTTTCTTATGCTTCAAGATATATTTCTTCTTCTGTATGGTATCTCCCTATTTTATATACCTGTTCCATACTCTACTCACTCCATTTCTTTTTCCTGTACAACCACTGGGTTTTTGTTTGTGTAAATTTTTATAAATGTTCTCTTCAAATGTAGGGGTATACATATACATATTTATATATGTATATATATTTATTCCTTTAAAATGATATATTGTATACACATACATATATACGTGTGTGTATATGTTGGAGATTTTTTTTTTTTGCCAGTACATGATGAGTGTGTTTTATCATTACTTTATTAAAAAGTTTTTTTATTTTTTTAACATTTATTCATTTTTGAGAGACAGAGAGAGACACAGCGGGGGAGGGGCAGAGAGAGAGGGAGACACAGAATCTGAATCAGGTTCCAGGCTGTGAGCTGTCAGCACAGAGCCTGTTACAGGGCTCAAACCCACAAATCATGAGATCATGACCTGAGCCAAGTTGGATGCTTAACCAACTGAACCACCTAGGCACCCCTATCATTACTTTTAATGGGTGTGTCAAAATTATTTAGTCCCTATGACAGACATTTAGGTTATTGCCCATTTTTTGCTATTATAAACACTATTGTAATAAATAATCTCATGTATATGTGGTACATATAGGTAGCATATCTATAAGATAAAATAAAATTTCCAGAATTGTGATCACTTGGTAAAAATGTATGTGCAGTTTTAATTTTTTGTAGGCATTGCTATATTGCTTACTATAAAGCATGTACCAATCTATTCTTCCATCAACAATTTAGTTACTGCTTTCTAACTCTTTAGCCAACACAATGTTATAGACCTTTTTTATTTAAGTTTATTTATTTTCAGAGAGAGAAAGAGAGAGAGAGAGAGAGAGAGAAAACACCAGTGGGGGAGGGGCAGAGAAAGAGGGACACAGATGATCCAAGTGGGTTCTGTGCTGAGAGCAGAGAGCCTGATGCGGGGCTTGAACCCACAAACTGTGAAATCATGACCTGAGCCCAAGTCAGACGCTTAACCAATTGAGCCACGCAGGCACCCCAAAGTTATAGAACTTTTAATCTTTCTTGTATCATGGATGAATCAAGTTGAGCATGTTTGTATATGTTTAAGAATATTTGTATTCCCTTTTTTCTTTTTTAACTCTGTTGCCCGTTTTTCTGTTAGTCTTTATCTGAATGAATTTTTAGCATCTCAGGGCACCTGGATGGCTCGGTTGGTTGAGTGTAGAGTGTCCAACTTCCGCTCAGTTCGTGAGTTTGAGCCCCATATTGGGCTCTCTGCTGTCAATGCAGAGCCTGCTTTGAATCCCTGTCCCCCTGCCCCCTCTCTCTACACCTCGCCTGCTCACTCTCTCTCTCAAAAATAAAGAAACATTAAAAAATAAATGGATTTTTAGCATCTCTATGTATATTATGGAAGAGAATTCTTGGTGCAGTGGATTGTATATAGCTTTCTATTGCTGTGTAAAACCTAATGGCTTAAAATAATTTAAATTTATTATCTCACAGCTCCATGGGTCAAGATCAGGGGAAAGGTTAGCTGGATCCTTGGCTCAGAGTCTCACTGGGCTGAAATCAAAGTGTTGGCTGGGGCTGTAGTCTCATCTGATGCTCAGGGTCCTTTTCCAAGCTCACTGATTATTGGCAAAATTCAATGCCTTGAAATTGTATGACTGAGGCTCCCAGCTCTTAGAGGCCACCCACTGTTCCTTGCCAAGTGTCCCTTCCCATAGCGTGACAGTTTTTTTTTCCTTTGAACCAACAGGAGAATGTCTATATTGCTGTGAATCTTTTTGACTTCTGTCTCTGACCTCTATAAGCTCTTTTAAAGGGTTGTTAACTTTCTGCTTGATCAAGCCCACCTCTCATAATTTTCTTTTTCATTAACTTAAAATCAACTGAGTAGGGACCTTAATCATATCTACAAAATCACCTCACTTTTGTCATATAATGTATGGGAATGATAATCCCATCATACTCACAGATCCCACCAACAGTCAAAAGGAGGGGATAACACAAGGTGTTTATACCAGATGGCAGGAACTGTAGGGGATTTCTGCTTACCTGAGATTGCAAATGTTTTTTCTGACTTTGTTATTGTTGTTTGGTTTTGCTTATGTTGTCCTTTTTCCAGTGCATACACATAACCATGTCTTTTACAGTGTTTGGGATTTTTTTCTTTTATGACTCCCATTTACTTTTTAAAAAATGGAGATCTAATTCACTTGAGGTAGAATTCACCCTTTAAATTATACAATTCAGTGGATTTTAGTGTATTTGTGAATTTGGGCAACCATCACCACTAATTCCAGAGCGGTTCTACTATCACCAGAAGAAACTCCATACCCATGAGCAGTCAGTCACCATTCTCCCCTGCCCTCCACTCCCTGGCAACCACCAATCTATACCTCCCAGGATTTGCCTATTCTGGGTATTTCATAAAAATGGAATCATACAATAGATGGCTTTTTGTGTCTGGCTTCTTTCACTTAGAATAATGTTTTCAAGGTTCATTTATGTTGGAGGAGGAATCAGTAATTCATTTTTATGACTGGATAATATTTCATTGGGTGAATATGCCACATTTTACTTAGCCATTCATCAGTTGATGGACATTGGAGTTGTTTCCGCATTTGAGCTATTATGAATAGTGCTGTTATGCAAGTTTTTGTGTGGCCATATCTTTTCAATTTTCTTGTCTTTTCTATTACAGTCATGCTTGTGAATGTGAAATTTTATCTTGTTGTGGTTTTGATTTGCATTTCCCTCATGACTCATGATATTGATCATCTTTTCTTGTGCTTATTGGCTATTTATATATATATTCAATGGAGAGGGGTATAGTCGAATCCTTTGTTGTTGCCGTCTTTTCACTAAGATTAAAAATATCCCTTTGACTTCTCCTAATACTATTATGATTTTTCTTTGACGTTATGAAACAGTGATCTATCAGAAACTTATTAGACTATGGTGTGAGGTACAGATCTAACCTTACTTTTTTATATACGTGGTTACTCTTTGTCCCACAACTGTTTATTGAGTGGTGAATCTTTTCATCCCGCTGATTTGAGATGCCATTTTTATCACACATTGAATTATTGTATTTTAAGGTATATTTATAGATGTTCTGTACTGTTCTATTTATCAGTCTGTTCAAAGCATGTATCTAGTTTCAAAAGTCCATTTCTGGTACAGAAGCAATTCAAACTATTAGTCGTTGAAAGTAAGATACTTGGCAACTGAGCTCTAGTAATACATTAAATTTCATAGTTATTTAGCTAAGTAACTTGTGATGTATCTTAGATTATGCAATGAGTGAATTGTGGAAAAGTGGGAAGGTTCTGGAGAGTAGGGAGGTTATATTTTTACCAATAATACTTCTTTCAGTGGCTCCTGGGTGGCTCAGTCAGTTCAGCATCAGAATCTTGGCTTTGGCTCAGGTTATGATCTCGCAGTTTGTGAGTTTGAACCAGGCATCAGGCTCCACGCTGACAGTGCAGAACCTGCTTGGGATTCTCTCCCTCTCCCTCTCTCTGCCCCTCCCCAGCTCGCGTGCTCTGTCTCTGTCTCTGTCTCTGTCTCTCTCAAAAAATAAATAAACTGGGGTGCCTGGGTGGCTCAGTCGGTTAGGCATCTGACTTCGATTTAGGTCATGATCTCACAGTCTGTGAGTTCGAGCCCCACGTCGGGCTCTGTGCTGACAGCTCAGAGCCTGGAGCCTGCTTCAGATTCTGTGTCTTCCTCTCTCTCTGCCCCTCCCCCACTTGTGCTCTGTCTCTCTCTGTCTCTCAAAAATAAATAAATAAATACAAAAACAAACAAAAAAAACAACAACCAAAAACTGTACTAAAAAATACTTCTTCCAGCTATATAGTTTGGGTGTATTAGTGATCAGAGCAAAAAGTGAGAAGAGAAATAGCGATTGTGTTAGAAATGAAGTATGAAATATTCTTTCCCTGTAATATATTGCTGGAAATGGCACTGATAAGTGATAAGAGAGTTCAGCTTTTGAATGATCAAGGATATTTATCATTTGTCATTTTTGCCACCAGATGGCAAAGGTGTGCCCCTGAAGCAAAATGACTTGATTCTATTTGCAGAGATGGCTATAGGACTCCTCAGTGGATTAAGCTGGCACTGGAGAGTGTGAAAAACAGAACTTCCTGTGTATCATTGCCTTTCCTAGGTGAATATTATATTTATTCCAAAATGTTTGTGTTTAGTTCTGAGATCTCCATGTGCCAGACTTGTATTTACAATTGCAGGCTGTACAGTCTTACTTTTTGTTTCATAAATATTTCAAAATCAAAACGTTCTAAATCTAAGTGTGTGTTTCCTCCCAAAGGGGCAGCTCTGTTGTCATTCCCCAGCTCTTGAGGTACCCTCAATCATCCTGCTGCCCAAGTTAAGATACTTCCGTAGTATTTTCTAACCCTCTTTCTCTTGATTTTCATATTCAGTGAATATTTATTTACGTGCTTGGCCAACTGCACCTTTAGTATATCTCTTGTATTCAACCCTTCCTTTCCAGTTATGGATATCACTGCCCTGTTGAGGTATTGTTTCTTACTTTCTGGTTTTCTGGGTCTCAGTTTATTTGCTTTTCTCCATTCTCTACTTTCCTTCCAGAATAAGGATTTTATTTTATTTTTATTTTTTTAATTTAATTTTTAATTTTAATTTTTAAAAATTTACATCCAAATTAGTTAGCATATAGTGCAACAATGATTTTAGGAGTAGATTCCTTAGTGCCCCTTGCCCATTTAGCCCATCCTCCCTCCCACAGCCCCTCCAGTAACCCTGTTTGTTCTCCATATTTATGAGTCTCTTCTGTTTTGTCCCCCTCCCTGTGTTTATATTATTTTTGTTTCCCTTCCCTTATGTTCATCTGTTTTGTCTCTTAAAGTCCTCATATGAGTGAAGTCATATGATTTTTGTCTTTCTCTGACTAATTTCACTTAGCATAAAACCCTCCAGGTCCATCCACGTAGTTGCAAATGGCAAGATTTCATTCTTTTTGGTTGCCGCGTAATACTCCATTGTATATATATATACCACATCTTCTTTATCCATTCATCCATCGATGGACATTTGGGCTCTTTCCATACTTTGGCTACTGTTGATAGTGCTGCTATAAACATGGGGGTGCGTGTGTCCCTTCGAAACAGCACACTTGTATCCTGTGGATAAATACCTAGTAGTGCAACTGCTGGGTCGTAGGGTAGTTCTGTTTTAGTTTCTTTGAGGAACCTCCATACTGTTTTCCAGAGGGCTGCACCAGCTTGCATCCCCACCAGAACAAGGATTTTAAAAGTACAGATATAACAAAGTCATTCATTTCCTCTCATTTGAGACCTTCCCATTTTGTACTTAAATTTCAAATCCTTAGTTTTCTGAGGGACATTAGCATCCATTGATTACCTAGTATGTTCTAGGCTCTGTGAGAAAAAATGTAAGGCGTTTAATTTTAATTCCCACAAGAATGTAAGGTGGGGCTTAAGATACCCTTTTTTATACTAAAATGGTTTCTCAAGATTCCAAAATCATAGGTATAGTTTCATTTGAAACATACATTTTTCTGGCTCAAAATCCTATCATTCAATTTTTCGAGGCTCACTAATTTTCTGTATTTTTTAACCTCATCTCTTATCACTTTCTGCCTCATGCAACCTATAATACAGCCATAGTAGATAACTAATGAATTTAAAAAGCATCTTTTAGTCTTCAAATTTAGAGTATTTGCTCATGCTGTACCTCTTTATCTAGAATTCTGTTCTAGCAATGCATATACTAATTTAACAAATATTTATTGTTGATCGTGTGCCAGACAGTTTTCTAGGTGCCGAGGGTATAGCAGGGAACAAAATAGACAAAATCCCTCATGGAGGTTGCTTTTTAGTTGGGGAAGACAAAGAGGTAAGAAATAACTAGTTAACTGGATGGTGATACAACTTGAGGCCTGTGTGTTGGAGGCTATATGTGTGTGGAGAACGCCAGGGGGCGCCATTCCCTTAGATGTGAGTGGGACCTCCTACGCTCTGGCCTCAGTGCTGCAGAGGAAGATAATACAGGGAAAGAGAGAAAGGGATTTTTTTGAGGGGGAGGAGGGATGATTAACAATTTTAAATTAGAGGTTAGGGAACACCTTAACATCGAGTTAAGACCTGAAAGAGGTGAAGAAGTAAGTCATGTGGTTATCCGGAGGAAGAACACTCCAGGCAGAGAAAGTGTAAGTGCCAAGATCCTTAAGTAAGGGTGTACCTTGGCATTTCCACCTAGATCTTACTTTTTCTTCGAATCTTAGCCTAAATATCCCTACTTACACAAAGCTTTCCATTATTTTTTTTTCCAGCAAGAATATTTTTTGCTTACAAGTGCACCTCTATTACAGCACTTACTTCCATCTGACCTTCTATCAACTTGTTTCCCTCTTACTAAATTTTGAGCAACTTTAAAGTATACTGTCTTTTACATCTTTGTGTCCAAGCATGCCTGGTTTAGGTTCTAGAAATCGTAGGCACTCAATGACTATTAGTCAAATTGGAATGAATTTAAATAAATCACTGAAAAGACAAGTAGATAACTGATTCTTTTCTTTTCTTCTTTTTAAAGTTTATTTATTTATTTTGACAGAGAGAGAGCGAGCGAGCAGGGGAAGGGCAGAGAGAGCAGGGGAAGGGCAGAGAGAATGGGGAGAGAGAATCCCAAGCAGGCTCTGCACTGTCAGCCCAGAGCGCCATGAGAGGCTTAGTCTCACAAACCATGAGATCAGGACCTGAGCCAAAATCCAGAGTTGGTCGTTTAACCAACTGAACCACCCAGGCGCCCCCACCAATGGGCTTTTTCATACCATTTACTTGTTACAATTATGCTATGTTTATGAAAATTGAATTTATTTATGTAATCCAGTACTGTATTTTTCTGTGCCCTTTAGAATAATTCTTTTGGTAATGTCTTTGTAAGAACACGTTAACCTGCGTAAAAGAACTAACCTACTGTTGCTACATATAAGACTGATGTCTGGTATAGTCTTGTTCCTTGGACACGTACAATGATGATGGAGCATTTTAGGTGCTTTAATGTATTTTTTAAAGCAGTTCTTATGCATGTTTGCTTTGACCCATCACATTTTAGCTTCAGTTTATAAAATGTGACTAAATATCTTGCTGTTTTTCAGGTTCTTCAGTCTATTTTCGGGTAAGGTGACCTATATCCCCATTTGTTAGGGTCAGTCCTAGCTTACACCTGTTGTCCCAGCATAATTTTTAAGAGCACTTACTTTACTCTCAGAAGTCTTGACGTTGACAATACATTACATGATCTCCCTATTCTTCTTGGGGGCTTTTATGTAGTATCTAATGAAAATCATGCATAGTACTTGTTGGACTTGTAGAAAGCTCTGCATGGAACTATATTGCACCAAATATCACTTCAGCTACTTAGCCTATAATATTTTTTAAGTATCTACTTTATAACACTCATATAGAAAGAGAAATACAAAAAAGGTAGAAGATGCTCTATGCCATAAGAATTTATAATCCAGGAAGTCAGGACTAATGATGTAGTCATCTATTTGAATTTGGTAAAAACAAATGTAACAAAATATAACTTAGAAATATATGGACTTAGAGGGATGTTTGGGTGGCTCATTCGGTTAAGTGTCCAATTCTTGATCTCAACTCAGGTCGTGATCTCATGGTTCGTGAGATCAAGCCCCATGTTGGGCTCTGCGCTGACAGTGTGGAGCCTACTTGAGATTCTGTCTCTCCCCCTCTCTCTGCCCCTCCCCTGCTTGAGCTTTCTCTTTCTCAAAATTAAATAAATAAATAAATAAATAATAAGAAATCTATGGAATTAAAGAATTAAATGAACACATTTAAATAATGGAATTACATAGGGCACTTTGGGGAAGGTTTTATAGGTTTGTTAAAACTTTAACAGAATTTTAATGAAAAAAATTTAAAGACAGAAGATGATATAAAAATAGTAGGAAAGAAACTTGTATAGTGTTGATGTTCCTAGATCATTAATGTCTCTTCTGCCACTCTTTAATTTATTTTGGTTCTCAGATGTAAGTTTTGTTAGTCATATTTATCAGTTTATGGCATTTAAGTGATCCCTATAGGGCTTTTCTGTTGTATTTTTTCCCCACCTAAATATGGATCTTTGAATAATAAAAAAATCTTGTATTGTGTATGTACATGTTTTAAATTACATAAATGATGTGGTGCTTTAGATGCTACATTTGAAAAGATTTATTTGTGTAGGGATATTAGTCTATTGTTGCATTATATTCTGTGGTAGACAGAATAATGGTCTCTAAAGATGTCCATAGATCTTGAGATGGGAAAATTATCTTGGATTTTCTAGATGAGTCCAGTCTACTCATTTGGGTTCTTAAAAGTAGAGAACCTTTCCTGACTGGGTCAATGAGATGAGATGGAAGAAGGAAAAGGAGGGATTCAAAGCCTGACAGACTTGACTGGCCATTGTTGAGTTTGAGGATAAGGAAGGGGACAGTAAGTCCATTCCGTAGCATCTAGAAATTGGGAACCACTCTCAGTTTATAGCCAGCAAGAAAATAGTGACCTTGGTCTACAACCTCAAGGAAATGAATTCTGCCAACAACATGAAGGAGCAAAGAACAAAAAAAAATTTTCTTTCCTAGAGCCTCTAAAAATTCATCTGGCACCTTGATTTTGGTCCATCAAAGCTTCCACTAGACATCTGACATACAAAACTGAGACAATAAACTGGTATTGTTTTAAACCACTAAATTTGTGGGAATTTGTTATGGCAGCAGTAGTAAGCTAATACATATTTCTAGTGTGTATCATATTTTATTTGACAATCCATTAGTGATGGAGAATCTAGGCTATGTGAAAACTCCTCACTACCGCACACAGTGAATCAGTGAACATCCTTGGAACATGCCTCCTATGGACCTATGCAAGTCTTCTTCTGAGGTGTGTATATCTAGATGTGCAATTTATGTAGCATAGGGTATATATATTTTGTTTAACTAGTTTCTGTTTTCAAGAATGTCTCTGTCCATACTCCTACCTGCAGTGCTTGAGGATTTGTGAATCCTCATCTAATTACTAATAGTAACATTCAGACGTTTGCGTTCTGCCAGTCTGGTAGATTTTAAGGGGTATTCTTGTTCTAATTTGAAATTTCCTGATTACGTCGAAGTCAGGAATTCCTTCATATACTTGTTAGTAATTTGGGCTGCCATAGCTGTGAATTGTTTATGTATGTTATTTGCCCAATTGAAAAAAATTAGCTCCCTGTCATTTTCATCTTCAGTGTCTTTGTTGAACATTCTTATTTTGATGTAGTAAAATCCATTACTTTCTTTATAGTTTGTGATCTTTTAGTCATGATTAAGAAGTCAGACCTCACTCAAAGATCCTAGAAATATTCTTTTGCACTTTCTGTGGTTAGCTTTTATGTTCTGCCTTTTTCATATATGTCTTTAATCAGTCTGAATTTACTTGTAGTTATGACAAAATATAAGTTCAAGTTTAACCTTCCCATATGGTGAGCCAGGGTTCCCAGCAGCAGCTATTAAATAATCCACTTGCCCACTACTGGATTTTGGTAGCACCTGTTTATAACATATTTCTGTATGTAGTTGGGTCATTTTTGAGTTCTCTATTCTGTCCTATTGGTCTATTTGGCTATCCTGGGACAGTACCACACTATGTTTTTAAACATTCTTTGAGATTTTTTTATATAGATGATGGTGTCATGTGTAAAAAAAGGACAGCTTTATTTCTTTTCAGTTTGTAAGCAGTTTATTTCCATTTCTTGTACTATTTTACTGGCTAGTGCATCCACCTCAGTGTTAAATAGAAGTGGTAACATTGACATCTTTACCTTCTTTCCAATCTTATGGTTGATGCTTTGACTTTTTTACAGTCAAACGTGATGTTAATTGTAGGTGTTACATAGATATCCTTTATGAGGTTAAGGAATTCCTCTTCCATTCTTAGTTTGCTGAGTGATAGGCTGTGGAATGTTGTCAGGTGTTTTTTTCTGCCTCTATTGAGATGATAATTTGAATTTTCTTTTTTAATCTGTTCCTGTAGTAAGTTATACTGTTCTCAAGTGTTGTACCAGCCTTGCATTCCTGGAATGCCCCCTTTGTTCATGATGGTATTGTTCTATTTATATATTGCTGGATTTGATTTACTGATGTCCTGTTAGAGAATTTTTAACTTCTATTCATGAAGGATTTAGGTGTGTAGATTCCTTTCCTTCTAATATATATCTTTGGTTTTGGTATCTGGGGAATGCTGGCCTCCTAAGATGGGTTAGGAAGTGATCTTCTATCCTCAGTTTTCTGTAAGAGTTTGTGTACAACTGTTATCGTTTCTTCTCCAAATGTTTGGTGGAATTTGCCTCTGATGCCAGATGCCTGGAGTTTTCATGTGGCTAGGTTTTTTAAAATTATGAATTTAATTTCATCAATAGATATCAAATACTCAGGTTACATATTTATTCTTGAGCATATGGATAAAAAATATCAAGTCTATTTTTATAAGTCATGGCAGCTGTACTCATTCTGGGGATGTCTCACTAATAATTTGAAAATCATGCTATCTTCTTCTCTTTTAAAAATGCTGGAGACAGAATAAAACATTAAAAAATTTTTTTAAAGTTTATTTATTTTGAGAGAGAGAGAGAGAGAGAGCGAGAGCACACAAGTAGGGGAGGGGCAGAGAGAGAGGGGAGAGAGACAATCCAAGCAGGCTCCGTACTGTCAGCGTGGAACCCAAGGTGGGGCTTGAACTCACAAACTGTAGGATCATGACCTGAGCTGAAACCAAGAGTCAGATGCTTAACTGACTGAGCCACCCATGTGCCCGCAGAATAAAACATTATAATAGAACACTTATTTCCAACTTTAACTTTTCCATGTACCTACTGATCTCTATCTTAGAACCATATTTTATTCCAATTTCAACTTACCTTTTTGTCTGCCAGTATCTTTGGGATAATTCCAGTGACATTTTTCCCTCTGCGTCTCTGGCTGGATTTGGCAACTTTTTACTTTTCACACAGAGACATTCAGTCAGTTGATTTCCTCTGACTTATAGAAATTTTGCCTTTTGTTCAGTTATTTTGTCTTTCTTATTCAAAGTCTTGGAAAGTTGTTACCTACTTCCTTCACGGTATGACTTGACTATATTGGTCACTTTAGAACTAGTTGCTTTTCAGTCTTACCTCAAATATTATAAGCCAATATCCATTCTCCTAATCAGTGACATTTAATTGACTTAGACCGAACTTGTTGCTTACTATTTCTTGAGAAAAAAAAAAGTGTCCATAAATTCATTTTTAACAAGCTTCTTTTGAAGGCCATATATTCACTTAAATACGGTTTTGTTTTGGTACTGATCATTATATCAAGGAAAGTAAAGTTGGAAGGAAAGGAAAGCTAGAAAGACATTAAGATGGAACAATTTGTTAGTGGTGGTGGTTTTGTTAGCCAGAAACACTCTTTTTTAAGTAATTGCTGAGAAAATTATTGGTTAACACCAAACCATTTGTGAGACCATTGGTGAGACTATAATTCATTCCAACACTAATGTGTATCTTGGATTTCTCAAGTCATTCATGCATAAATATATAAGATTTAATAAGCTATAACAAGTTCTTAACTAATATTAGTATATATGCTTATATAATTCTTTACACCAATTTTTAAATGAGCGGGGGAGGGGCAGAGAGAGAGAGAGAGAGAGAGAGAGAGAGAGAGACATACAGAATCTGAAGCAGTCTCCAGGCTCTGAGCTGACAGCACAGAGTCCGAAGTGGGGCTCGAACTCACGAACTGTGAGATTAGGACCTGAGCTGATGTCTGGCACTTAACCGACTGAGCCACTCAGGAGCCCCACAATTTTTTTTTTTTTTTTTACTGTATGTTTATTGATATATTGACAGTTTTAGTGTGAGAGTCTATTGATATATTGACAGTTTTAGTGTGAACAATGAGCTATGGGAGTGTTTGTAGTTTGGCTTTTATGGTGATATTAATGTGGTATACTGACTTCTAGGGCATCTCACCCACCTCTCCCCATACCCTGATATATACCAAGTGAAACAGTTCTGATATTGGTCAGGGATATAATGGATAAAGGCTACAAAATTGGACTGCTACACTAAGGTGGGCAAGGATGAGGACTGGTGAGTGTAGAAGTGTTTTTTAGATCTTTAATAAAGTGAATAAAGTGGTAATATATGAAACTTGGTTGGGATAAATAACTACTTCCCTTTTTTTTTTTCACTGTATATTTTCATCTCCTGTAGCTGACGTGATAAGACAGTTCTGGGCTGAAACAACTGGGCAGTCCCCTTTGGAAGATCATAGAGGAAGAAGGGTGAGACTAAGAAGCTAGCCATTGGCTTTGCCATGTTGGATACTGAAGCTTAAGGTGCAAGAACAAATAGGCTTTCTAAGGCTCATACAAGGTCTAACATATCTCACCAGAGTTAAAACAAACAAACAAACAAGGGAGTTGGGGTCAAACCTTGAAATCAAGATCAAGACATATTTTCCTACTTAATACCTTTAATTGTTTGAGGATTCAGGCATCTAAATTTATCAATCCATAATAACATGAATGAGAGCAGTTAGTATCATGGTGGAGCCTTTGAATTCTTTTACACTTATTTATATCGAAGCATCTGTGCTCACATTCTCTACCTTTTTGCATGTTACTATAGATAAACAATCCCTGTATTAGTTATGCATAGAACCTACCTGTGTTTTCTACCCAAGGACATTGCTCCTGCAATTCCCTGAAATCGTCAAAGTGTGGGATTAGGTGGGGAATAGTTAAACATTTACAAAAGTAAATAATCATGGTTCCAAATTTCAAGCTGAATGATATGGAAAGCTGAGTAATTTGGATAATGTCCTCAATTTTAAATTTCATTCTACATGGGGAGCATGCTTACCACTTATTTGTTCTAAGATAGGAACACTACTTGCAGAAAGTAAATTTTCTTATCTTTTATCATGTGTCAGATATCAGAGAAAGCAAATATATAAGAGCCAGCTCAGATCAGAGCAGTGGTTCTCAAACACTTTGGTCTTGAGATCTCTTTACAAACTTAAAAATAATTGAGGACCTCAAAGAGTTTTTGTGTATATAGATTATATTTGTTGGTATTTACCATATTAGAAATAAACCTGAGAATTAAAATATACCTTTATTAATTAATTTAAATAAACACTAAATCCACTAAGTTTTAACTAACCATAGGGAGGGAGTAAGTTGAGTTCTAAGTTGACCTACAGTGAGGTTTGCCCTTCCCTTGAGTATGTATGGAACCTGTGACTTGCTTCTAGCTAAAACAATATGGCAAAAATGGTGGGATGGTCATTTCTGTGATGACATTACATTATGTGAGACTGTGTCTTAGACCGAAGCCAGAGTTTTTTCTCTGGCTTTGAAGAAGTCACTTACCATGTAGTGAGGGGCTGTGGGAAGCATGTATGGCAGGGTTCTGAGGGGGGAGTCTCTGGGAGCTGAACACAGGAAAAGGAGACTTCAGTCTTAGAGTCACAACGAACTGAATTCTGTCAACAATCATCTTAGCTTGGAAAAGGACCCTAAGCTCCAAAGGGAACGTGGTTCAGCCAACACCTTGATTACACCCTTGAAACCATACTTGGACTCCTGACAGTTTCTATAGAAACTGTAAGATAATAAGTGTATTTTTTTTTTAAGTCATCGTGATTGTGGAGATTTGTTTTGCAGCAGTAGAGAACTAACACAACATATTTCAAAAAGAAAAGAAAAACTTAGTAAGAAAATTGGCATTATTTTACATTTTTGCAAATCTCTTTGATGTTTGATTTAGTGGAAGACAGCTGGATTCTTTTATCTTCGTCTGTAGTCAGTATCTTGAGATATCACACATAATTTAGCCTCTGGAAAACCCTACTGTAACACCCAAAAGAGAATGAGAGTCTAAAGGGCAAATAATGTATTAATATTGTTATGAATATAGGTTTGACCTTGGAGATCCTCTGAAAGAGTCTTGGAATCCCCCCTGAGGTCATTAGACTATAATTTTGAGAATTGCTAAATTAGAGAAAAAAATTTTATTAGTCTCTTATTCCATTACCAATAGAGTATTTAATTGTGTATACACAGAATTATATAAGATAACCTAAACTATATGAAACTCTCAGCTTCCTTCCCTATTTTTTACTTTATTTCTGGTTATGCCCTTGAGTTTGTCCATGTGGTTTATTTCTTCTGCTCCTCTTGATAAACAAATGTAAAAGGTCTTTGTTGACTTTAGTTTCTTTTTTTTAAATAATTTTTTTAATGTTTATTTATTTTTGAGAGAGAGAGAGAGAGAGAGAGATAACTTGAGTGGGGGAGGGGCAGAGAGAGAGGGAGACACAGAATCCGAAGCAGACTCCAGGCTCTGAGCTGTCAGCACAGAGCCTGACGTGGGGCTAAGACTCATGGGCCATGAGATCATGACCTGAGCCAAAGTCAGCCGCTCAACCGACTGGCTGAGTCTTCTAGGTGACGCTGTTGACTAGAGTTTCTAGGAGGAATAGGTAGGAATATGTTTAAAATGTAGTGAATTGGACAGGGTTTTTCTTGAAGTGATGCTGGCATGTTTTGACTGTAGCCTTTACCTACAATGTCATAGCCATTGAGAGATTTAGTTTAGAACTCAGAAGAGTTGGTACAATTTTTTTTAATAAGAAATTTATAGAAATTGTCTATTTTTTTTTCCAACGTTTTTAATTTATTTTTGGGACAGAGAGAGACAGAGCACGAACGGGGGAGGGGCAGAGAGAGAGGGAGACACAGAATCGGAAACAGGCTCCAGGCTCCGAGCCGTCAGCCCAGATCCCGACGCGGGGCTCGAACTCACGGACCGCGAGATCGTGACCTGGCTGAAGTCGGACGCTCAACCGACTGCGTCACCCAGGCGCCCCAGAAATTGTCTATTTTTAATTCTGTATATCTTTTATCTTTAATTGTGAGTGCACTACTTAGTGCTAGTGCATGTTTCTCACAAGCGTTTTAGTCTTAATTTTGTGAGAACTCTTTTATCCTTAAAAATCTCGAAGACAGAGCTAGGCTCATGCATCTCAAGATAGCTCAAAACACGATAAATTGCTATTGTCCTAAACTTTGGGGTACAGTTAGGAACATTAATACAGATCATCGGGATTTCTTCTGTAGTAATCTATGGCTACTCTAGTTTTTTTCAGACAAATAATGCAGCAAAAATAAGTAGAGTAGAGAATAAAAATTGTTCTTACCTATAACGAACTATTTTTATTTCTCTGCTATATACCTGCAAGACGCTTGTATACATTATTTAACACAGTTGGAAGTCTTGAGGTATGATTGGAAGCTCCTTGTCTGGAAAGGTCTTTCCAGGTTGGTTTGAAGGTTATTGGTGGAACAGTTCTCACTGTGCTTACATAATTACACAGTGCTTGAACTGGAAAATTAAACTTAAGGGTGACCTCCCCTCTCTACTGATAAAACCCCCTTTTATTTTTTTCTTTTCAGTTCCTCTTTCTTTTTATATATTTCCACCTGAGCACTTTTTTGTTTGTCTATTTCTTAGATGTTAAGTTTTCAATTTATTTTTCCTCAGTAATATTTTCAGATTCGTGAGTTTTCTATTTATCCAATCTCTTCAACTATTTTCGTCTTCCTTTTCTCTGCACGAGAATTGATCTGCGTTGATAGAGCAGAACTGGCAAATTTTAGTCACATCTCTCACAAAAAGTTTATATTTTTCATGGCTATGATACTACAGAATATATGCACTCAAACTTGTGGGGTAAAATTGCTTTTCGCTTCTGTGATATATAGCTGAAATTTACTTATGTAAATTACTTGACATGGTTGAAAGTTTTGAGTTATGATTTAAAATCACTGTCTGGAAGGTGGTAAGAAACCTGTTTCTTATAGTCGACTTTGCTTAATAAGAATTAGAGTCATGTGAGTGGGGGGAGGATTATGAAAATTTGATTTTTTTTCATTGGAATATTTCCCTTTCCTGTCTAAATATATTTTGATGCAGTGCTTTGGTGCATCTTTGCGTTTTACTCCCTCAAAAAATATGAGATTTGTCCAGGCCTACTGTGATCTTTTTATTTGTGTTTTCCTATCATTTCTTTTTTTACATTCTGGGGGCACTTTTAAACTATAAAGTTAGCTTATGTTTTAAATGAGAGCATTCATGAGGAGTTGCTGACTGAGAGCCATGATAGTACTTAGTAAGGAGCGCTGCATTGTAAGATGTGAATGTTCATTCTAACTTTGTCACCAACCACTTGGACAAACTAAAAAACAGCTCTCTACTTTCTGTAAAATGAGAGAGTTTAGATTTTATTTTAAATGTGATAGGATGCCATTGTAGGGATTAAACATGGAAGGAACATAATATTATTTATGTTTTTGTGTGGTCATTCTGTTGTGTGGAGAATGGTTGTAGGAGACAGGTTTTTATACACAGAGAAATTAGGAAGAGGGGCGCCTGGGTGGCTCAGTCGGTTGAGCGACCGACTTCAGCTCAGGTCATGATCTCACAGTTTGTGAGTTCGAGCCCCGTGTCGGGCTCTGTGCTGACAGCTCGGAGCCTGGAGCCTACTTCAGCTTCTGTGTCTCCCCCTCTCTCTACCCGTCCCCTGCCCACTCTCTGTGTCTCTCTGTCTCTCAATAATTAATAAATGTTAAAATAATAAAAAAAAAGAAATTAGGAAGCTATTGAACTAGTCTGTGAGACAGATATTGCTAGCTTGAATTTGAATTGTATAGCAAGATGGAAATTTTGATGGATTTGTGTTCCATTTTGAAGATAGAGTTGACAGAACCTACTGATAGATTGGATGTAGGCGGTAGAGTGTCAAAGAAAGAGGGATATCAAGGATAATTCCTAGGTAAACCATGGTGTTGTTCCAAGATAGGAAAAACTGAGAAGGAACAGATTTGGATGAGGAAATCAGAAATTTTGTTTGGACATATATTTGCGATGACCTTCTGATTCCCATTTGGGGATGTCAAGTTAATAGACAGTTATATGAGTTTGGAGTTCTAGGGGAAGATAAAGACAAAGATATAACATGTACAAAGTATTTAAGGCCATGGGTTTAAATCATCTAGGTAGAGCATGTAGATTGAGCAACAGAAGACGTTAGGGCACCTGGCTGGCTCAATTGGTAGACCATGCAACTCTTGAACTTGAAGTGTGTGTTTGAGCCTCACGTTGGGGGTAGAATTTACCTTAGACAAAACAAAACAAAAAAGAACAGAGGTCAACAACATGGTCACAGTAGAGCCTTGGACATTCCCAACGTTCAGATGCTGGCAAAAGACCCTGAGAAAAAATTGCTACTGAGGAAGAAGAAAATCAGGAGAATGTGTTTCAAGAACAAAGAAGACAAAAAAAATGGTTAAAGGACCATGGGCAGCATAACATCAGTATCAAATGCTGTGGAGGGGAGTTATGTTAAGAAAAGAACAGAGGTGGAAGTACTATAACACTGTATGTTAACTAACTGCAATTTTAAAAAAAGCTCAAAAAAGAGAAGAATGGAGGACTGCATTTGAATTTGGCAACATGGAAGTCATTGATGAGAGCTATCTTGATGGAGTATTAAAGATGGAAAATTGATTGTCATGGACTGAGAAGACGATATGAAGTGAGGAAGTAGACATAGCAACTAAAGACAATTCCTTGAAGAACTTTTGCTGTGAAGAGGAGCATAAAAATGGAGCAGTACCTCGAAGGGGATTTGGGTTCAACGGAAGTTTTTTTAAGATAGAAAATAGCATAGGGACGCCTGGGTGGCTCACTTGGTTAAGCGTCTGACTTTGGCTCGGGTCATGATCTCACAGCTCGTGAGTTCGAACCCCGCATCAGGCTCTGTGCTGACAGCTCAGAGTCTGGAGCCTGTTTCAGATTCTGTGTCTCCCTCTCTCTTGGCCCCTCCCCCGCTCGTGTTCTGTCTCTCTCAAAAGTAAATAAACCTTAAGAAAAGTTTTAAAAAAAGATAGGAAATAGTATAACAATAAAATCATTGGTGGCTCGATTCACACATAAAATAAATGTTATTCTTCATCACGACAAATGTCGTTAGAACCAAGAGGCTTCTAAAATAGATTCAATAATAAATAAATAAATAAGTCATTTAAGGAAGGAAACAAAACGGGAAAAGGGAAAGCTAGATGGAAAATTGATAGGACAGGTCTTGTTTGTATTATACTTTCTACTTTCAAATTTGGTGCTTAATCACTCATAAGTAGCTGGGTTCTCTGATTAATCTTGATCTCTGTTCATTTGTAAGGGTCAAGCATGTCTAATTGTATTTTTAAGTTGGTAACATTGGATCAAGATGCCTGTAGATTTACATGAGTTTATTTGCATAAGGTCTTCTGCTTTGGCTGAACCAAGACTAACAATTTTGTTTGCTTACCTTTTACCAAGGAAGGAAAGGGGGTAGAAAAAGGAAGCTTAAATGTCGTCTGTTCCCAGTCTATTTTCCTAGGCTAGATTTGGGTCCTATTAGAGTGAGTGATTTCAGGCTAAAAGAACGCTTTTCAGGAGAATTGTTTTGAGGCACAGGATCACACATGGCAATTCTTCAATTTCCAGATGACAGAATATGTAACAGAGAGTTGATTATACCATTCTTCTTAAAACACTGCCTTTTATTGGCTTTTGGGTCACCACACTCTCCTGATTTCCCTCCTACTTTTGTGGCTGTTCCTCTCTTTCCTCCTTTAGTTGGTTCTTCTTTACCTGATGACTTACTGTGGAACTTAGTTCCTTTGTGCTCTGTTTTAAACTTTTATTTTTCCTTTTCATTTTGAACTTTCTCTTTGGGTGATCTCATTTACTCACTTGATTGAAATCCTTACCAACACGCTGATGCTTCCTGAATTTATATCTACGGTTGAGAACTCTCTTCTGAACTCCAGGGCGATTACTTATTGCTTACTTATTTGCTTACTTATTTGTCCAATTGCTTACTTATTTGCCTTTTTAGCTATCTTGCATGCTGCTTAAATTCAACAACTCATCATCTTCCCCTTCCTTCTCCCTCAGTCTGCTCTTCCTTTAGCATTTTCTTTTTCAGCAAATTTTAAGACTATATGCTTGGCTACTTAAGAGAGAAATCTGAGAGTCATTTTTGACTCCTCTTTTGACCCTCATACTCTGCCTCCCAACCTGTGCAAATCAATCATTATGTCCTGTTGATTCAATATCTGCCTTTTTAGTCCTCTTTGTCTCCATCTTACTGTAATCATTTAAATTCAAGCCAGCTAATATGTTGCTTTGACTAATGCTTTAGCTTCCTAATTCATTTCCCTACATCCACATGTAGTGAGATAATATCTTGGTGTATTTGTGATGTTTCCAGTCCCTCATGATGTAATGAGTAGAAGGAAATTGCATGAAAGAAAAGAATTGTGGATGCGAACTCTCGGAGGCCAGTATTATTGCACAGTATTCTGTTTGCTGCCGTATTTTGCTAAAACAATTTATAGTCGTGCCAATGATTATTGTTTCCAGTTTTCATGTACTAACAATGTGCAGTTAGTTTGCAAGCTTAGGTGAGTGCTTGGAGTCCCAAAGCTATAAACATTTCTTATACTGTGGTTCCTGGTGAATACAGTTATTAGGGATTGAGTTGGCTCATATTTATAGTGACATAGCTCCCTGAAGTTGTTGTATTGCTTCCAGGGATTCTCTTGACAGTTATCAAGGAAGTAGCTACTTGGAACTAGTGGTCCTAACAGTGGAGAGACTTAACCAAGTTGTGTTTTCAGAGATCTTGGTTCTCTTTCTTCTAATAGGTAGAATCTCTAGGTGTCAGATTAGATAATCACTCTGGACATTTTCATTCTGGAGCTTAAATCTGGGTCTGACTCTTGCATCCAATGGAAGAAAAATCGCTATTGCTGCCAGCTTGTAGGAGTGGGAACTACTCTGGTAAGAGCTGCTTGGCACTGGGCTGTTGAAGCAACCCTGTAACACCTCTCATGATAATGCAGCCTGCGCCAAAGTGTAGTAGTATTAGCCCTCCTATTTCTGGCCCAGAAACAGGAGTCAGAGACAGGATAGTGATGGTGGGGCTTCATGCATCTGTGGTGGCTTTCACGGTGCCCCTCCTTTCCTTTCCAAATCAGATGATAGAAACTAGTAGGAGTCCATTCTTCAGCAACGACCCAAATTAGGGACAGGTAGATACAGAGTTCAAGCCCCGGGAAATACTACAGAATTTTTTTGTACATCAGAAAATAACAGTATCCACGTGTTCTTAAAAACTTATTATGAAAACCACTGTGGGTATTTTGAACTACACTGTTCTATGATTTTACTCTGGAATCTTTAGATTTGTAGTATGCTTACGTAAGCCGATCTTCCTTAAATATTGTCCACACTAAGTTGAGGCAGAAGCCAATTTACCTTTATTGAGTAACTTTTCCCTTCTGTGCTTTTGTTCAAAATTTCATCATCTGCCTTTATTTGCTTATATCTTATCCCTGAGGTGAATGGTTCTATGGTCTTGCCTCAGGGAAATATTTACAATGCATGACATTAATTTGAAAAACATATGAAGACCACTTGTTCTCTGGACCATCTTTCTTATATATAACCCTTAGATTTTTATCAGTCAGATGCTTCAAATAGCCAATGGAACAAGAATAATGCAACAGAAGAGACAGTGCAATTGTTTCAATTATGTAGGTAGAACTATAGATGTATATTTTAAGAAAACGAAAAATTCCTTTAACACGTTTCTGGTATTTTTGTTATAGATTATACATTTTATATATCATATAGTTTCAGTTATTGATTAGCTATGTTTAAATGTTTGCATGTATGGAGCATTTTATTTATTTATTTATTAAATTTTATTTATAAAATTTATTTTGAGAGAGAGAGAGAGAGCGAGAGTGCACATGTGCAGGGGAGGGGCAGAGAGAGGAGAATCCCAGGCAGGCTCTGCACTGTCAGCACAGAGCCTGATTCAGGGCTCGAACTCATGGACCGTGAGATCATGACCTGAGCCGAAATCAAGATTCAGTCGCTTAACTGACTAAGCCACCCAGGCGCCCTGTATGGAGCATTTTAATAGGCACACTTTCGTACTCCTAAAAATTCAAAATAAACCTAGACATCTCTAAAACTATAACATTGAAATATGCCATGAGGGATATTGAGCCTTACCAAGTAAGAGGCTTGTGTTGTTATTTAGAAGAGAATAAGTTCCCAATTTTTATGCTTTCATTTAGGTTTTGAGTTTGTGGTGAATTTCTTAAGACATTTAGCTCACAGCCATTAGGCATTTGCAAACCAAGACTCTTAAGTAATTTTAACTTAAGAGCTTATACTTCAAGTATTTTTGAGGATGACATAATAAACAAGTTAGTGCTAAGTGGTTTTTTCCCCCCTCTCCTTTGGTTGTTTCATAGTACTAACTAAACTATTTGAGTTGTTAGAATCTTAGGAACCTCCTGGTAAAGAAGAGAATACCTCTGCTAATGCATATAGCTATTTACGTGAAAACTAATAACCTAATATTTGATTTACTTAAGCATTGCTAAGAAAAACCTCATGGGCTGACATCATACTTAATTTGTTATGGTTATGGTATTGTAATTGTAGAATTCTCTACTTACAGGTAGATTAAACTTCAGGCTTTTTTTGTGGTTAATGTATAAAGAAATACAATGGAAGAAAAAAATGTGATGTCTCACCCAGAAATAATCAATATTAACATTTTAGTGTTTATTCTTCCAGTGTTCTGTCAGCTTTTGAGCACTTTTAAAGTTTTGGTACATAATACTAAATATTTCTCAGAAAGGTTCTACCCATATGCACTCTATCAGTAAATCTGATATGAGACGGTGCCTCTTCTCTGACTCTCCGGACAATACTTTGCCAATTTAATGGGCAAACATACACTTTAATGTGATTATTTTTATTTGAATTCTTTGATTACTTAGCTTGAACTTTTTCACGTGTTGATATGCTGTTTAGAAATCTTCTTTAATAAAATTGCCTCTACTGCTAGAAGTTTCTTAACACCTCTTCTGGGAGAGCTCTAGTTTGCTTTGTCATTATCGGTGAGGTACAAAAGATTCTAATAGTACAGCCAAATTTCCACCATCAACTTCACTTGTGAGAGTTAATGCTTCTCTGCTGGACTCAGTGTAAATATAGAGCTAATTATCTAATTTTCCCAGAAAGAGGTGAGTATCAGCATTGTATCCTGTCAACATCCAACAGACAGAAGGATAGAGCCTTACACAAAAGAAATTCATAAAGAAATGCATGAACAAGTATGATAAATAAAAGGAAGTAATTGTTAGAATCCTGGTTCCAATAATGTGATTCCTTAGGTAGCTCATAGTGAGGTTACTTCCAATTACTATGTACCTTAAAGTTTATAAAATGTGTTTATATATAATAATAGCCCATCATGAGGTAGCTACATCATGAGGTAAATGATGTAGCTTGAAGAAACCATAGCCCAGGTATATAAAATCAATGTCTTGAGGTATAATGGCTGGTTAGGTTTGGAGTCAATACTTAAATCTAGGCCAATAAACTCCAAGTGCCATGTTCTTTCTCTCATCGTAGAAGCCTCTGGTATTTATGTTACATGTGGCCTACAGTGTATAGAAAATGTAAAACAAATATTAGCTGTAAACATTCTTAAAATATTCAGGATATTCCAACAAGTTACACAATGGTTTTGATTGCAAATATTGGTTGCTTTTGTATTTATGAACCTTATAATAGGATGTGGCCGGCTAAAGTAAACACAGAAACAAAGAACCAAATTGAGCCCTGAGCAGTTTCTTATCCTACTTATGGGATGTGACTAAAAGCTAATTACCTTTTCAATAAAATATAGACATCTATTCATTCAACAAATATTTATTAAGTACTTACTTTGTGCTAGGCACTATGCTATAGAATAAAACAATATTTAGCCTTAACCTCATGGAACTGAGGGCAAAAGACATTAAACATTTTTTTTTCAAGTAAACATATAGTTACACTTTTATCAAGTGCATGAAGAATGAGTACAGGGTATGATGAAAGTGAATAGGGGACCTAAGCTAAGTCAGAGAAAGTCTTCTTGAGAAAGTGACATTTGAATCCTTAAGAATGAATGGGAGCAGGCGGAAGGTTGGTAAGGGGAGGGGGAAGTGGAAGAAAGCACTTCTAGAATGTTGAGGGAACGAAGAGAAAGTTGACCAGTAGTGTGTGTTGTATAGTGAGAGCTGGAAAAGAAGGGTCTGAGGAAGGTAGTTGCTGTTTCTTTAGTCTTTAAAGAAGTAATTTTGCAGTTCATTCTAGTGATGTTTCCATTGCTGAAACCATTTTTTGGAACTCTTCCTATGACCTTGTCTTCAGATCCAACTCTGAAACAAAAGAAACTTTTTTTTTTTTTTAGCAACGAAGAGTGCTTTTCAGTGTAACACCTTATTTAACATACTTAACTTCAAAAGGGCTTTTGATTATTTATACAAATTAAACCTACCTGCAAGGGGGAAATATATACATACATACATATATGCATATACATATTCATCACAGTTAGTATGAGCTTTGAAATTAAGAATTTTAAAAATGTGCTTCCACTTATAGAAATTGACCTTTTATAGATATAAAAAATTCACTTATGATCAGAAGCTTAAAATTTTTAGCATGTCAGGTTGCTTCTGTTTGAGTGAAAGGAAAGAAATCTATTTAAAGTTACTTATGAATTAAAACCATTGGGATGTTTGCTCTGACTGAAATATCTTTGATTAGGTCACTGGCAGGTAGTTTTCCTATTCATGTATATAGACTGATCTATTCACAAATGGATGTCTGTGTGTGTGTGTGTGTGTGTGTGTGTGTGTGTATGTGTGTATACACATAGAAGACAGAATGATAGGGAAGGGGCATGTGATGTGGAGTCCAAGGCAGAGATTCATTCAGATACTCTATATAAGCTGTGTGATCTTCAATCTTTTAAGGCCTCAATTTCTTTTCATTTATAAACAATAGCAGAACTACCACTTGCTCACATTTTCTGGATATTAAAAAAATAAATTTAGAAGTACTTTATAAGCCAAAAAATACTTTATAGTTATTACATATATATGTTTCATAAGTAGATGAATGTGCACCCATAAAAACATAAAATAATAAATAATAAGCAAAACAGGGGCACTCTTGGTTGAGGACAAACCCATAATTAAACATCTTAATTTCTAAAAGAAAGAAATTACTTAAAAATTTGCATTGTTACATGTTTTTCTTGTGTCATTTCAAAATTTATATTATTACATGTTTATTTTGTGTTGCTCTTTTGTGAAATGCTTATTCATGTCAACAAAGAATTCACCAGTTTTTAAAAAAACTTCTTAGTGTATTTAAGTGCCTGGTTACTTATTGCTAGTGGTATACGTGTGGAAGGGGATGGAAAGGGTGAGGGCTAAAAGTTGAGGTAAAAAAGGCCTAAAGGGGATATACTTGTTATAGAAATGTCATGGTTTAGGAGTAGTTAAAGAGCAATAAAAATATTAATTGTCCCTGTAAGTGAGTTGATTTTTAAAATTTGGTTTACACACAACTTTTAGAGCATCTCTTGTAGTAAGATTGGATGCACATGGATATTTAATAACCCAAACATTTGATCTAAACCAGAATTACTCTTTTAAGAATGGATGGTGATCTGAGGTACTCTAAGACAATTGGAGCCTTCAGGAAATATTCTTTTCTGAGAAATGCTATGACCACCATTTATTGAAATAAATTAATAATAGTTGATAAAGTCCCTGGCCTTAGTTGTGTTTTTTGACTTGTGGAAATGTTCACATTTAATGTGTGCTGCCTAAGTGAGTTTTAATTGATAGAGTAGCAGAGTATAATTTTTTTCTAAAATTGCACAAATAATCATGTAGTCAATATGTACGGCCTTTGGAAAGAGACTGGCTTGAATGTTACTCATTTTTCTTTAAAAGCAAATGAAGACATTTTCAAATGAAGAAGTTAAGATGAATAAGTTCATGTTTTCCAAATGTCTCTTTGGAAGCACAGCATTGTGAATGCAGGCAATAAAAGCCCATTGTCTGTCTTATTGCTTCACGATATCAAAAGAAGGATATACCGCTTATTTTTAGGGTGTTCTGGTCCTATGCAGCAGCCTGCACAGTGAAGAGACCTACATACTCTGTTGCTGGAGTTGCTTGTTTTCCAGGGAAAGAAAAAAGGGTTGGGAAATGCAGAACTCCTCTCCTTCTTACCCAGTAGTAACATTGAGAAGATACCTTGTCCCCATTTTTATTACTTCTGAGATTTTATTGCTGGCAGCCAGATGTGCTGAAACTCCTGACGACAGCATCTATTCATTGCGTGTTTTTAATAGGCTTAGAGAAATATGAGTACATGAGAGCAGCTCAGCTTCACACTTCAGCTGGGAATGCCCAAAAAGCTTACTGCTGTTTAGAATTCTTGCTACAGTCAGGAGAAAGCCGAAAGCTGTACGGGCACTGAATCTTCTACGACTGAATTAGAAGAATAATGACTGTACAATTAACTATCAACCTCTGCTCATTTAAGCACAGTTTCTACAGAGCTCAGGAGAAATATGGAACTTGATTGGCATGTTTTTATTTGATGGTGTCTGCAAATAGATGACTTTAAAGACAGGTGGTAAGGAAAAATAAGAGAAGGGGGGGTGGAAAAAGAAAGAAAATGCAATTTGAGACATTGCGCCAGGTCTGCAATTCTGTCTTATCTCATTTTCATGGGGTTTTCTCATCCCCACCAAATATTTTACAAAATGAGCTTTTTGGACAAACGCTGAACAATGCAAGGTGAGTAAAGCTAAACTCTATTTCCTTCAGCATTGATGTTTTCTGAATAATAATCTGATATGCCTGTAAAAATTGTTCTGTACTGAAATGTTGGTATGATAAGGGTGTTGTCTTCTTATCACAAATATAAAATTTTATGTGGCGTTTTTCTTAATTGAATTTTGAGAAGGAAAATAAGCTTACTTCAAAGCCCCCCAAAGCATCTTAAATTTAACTAGTTTGACCTCTGAAACATAATACAGGCTGTTTCATGATTTCATTTTCTAATAACTAAAATGATCAATTTAAAATGCCTGATAGGTTTTTTTTTCTTTGTGATCATGGCAGTGATTACAATGCATTTATAGGGATGGGGATATATAATCCTATGTGATTTGTTGGAAAATATGAATTAGCAGTCATGCATCCTCTTTGTAAAACATGCGGAAGATGTTTCCTGGGTCTGAGACATTTCTCGATGCAGAGCAGATCAATAATCACTTTTAAACAGGCTGTATTATCAAACTGCTAGTATTGCTTTGTATTTGGTCAGCTAGTTTGAAAGGATGCTTTGTTATGAATTCCTATTGCTTTTTCAACCTCATCATTTTATGTGTGTGGAGAAGATTGTGAAATTATGAACATATGTTTTAGACGGTTTCTCTGGCTTACACGAAAAGAGACAGCCTATTAAAGAATGCTTTTAAAATGCAGTTTTAGCACCCAGCTGTTTGCGTGGTGAGAATGTCTAATGTTACATACCTACTGTAGAAAAGACCCCATTTTAACTAAATATACGTGGAGAAGGACTGAGGAAGAAATTTTTGAGCATGATAATAATGCACTAAAGCCTTCTGGAAATTGAGGGAGAAGTAATAGTGCACAGAATATTGAATGGTTCTTCTGGTCTCTTCTGAACAATGTGAGGCAGCCTATTTAGAGATTTAAAAAAAAAAAAAAACTATTACACAGTATGTGTCTTAATTTAGCAAAGGAAAAGGAGGCTTTTAAAATTTGTGGACATTTAAAATGCTTACCGATGATAAATATATTGATGACCTTTTCATTGAATGTGAAGTAACATATCTGTTTTTTATAAAATTTCACTTCTTTCCTCAGGACAGTTTTATTCAGTTGACCAATTCTATTTTTTTATGTTTAGTTTTTGGATAATTTAAAATATATAACAGTATGTGAAGTGCTGTGATATTCTGTAACAGGCTATCTATATTTTAAGATACTGGGCTTTTTAATTTAGTAATACATCACTTGAGTGTCTGTAATTTATGGTAAAAATAATCTGTATTGCATGTTATATTTAAATAAAAGAGGCGGTATGGCTTTCTTAAAATGTCCATGACCTGAAGCTACCAGAGTTTTAGGATTTGTACTCATCTTTTATAAATCTTTTCTTTGCTTGATTTCTATCTTTTTTTTTTAATGCCAAGAACTTATGTGTTTAAAAATATTAACGTTAGGTCTGGATGTATATTCATGTTAGAAATTGTGCTGTTAACAGTATGGCAAGGAATTAGTTTTAAAGGAAACGTTAGTGTTAAAATATGGGAATATCTATATCTTGACGGAACTGTGGATCCCTATCACCCTGCTTTTGCTTTAGCTTCAAGTTTCTTTTATTGTTGGCATGTATTTATGATTGCATTGCTCTCATTATTAAAAATCCAGAATTTTATGCTGTTGAAATTAAGCATTAAAATGTGAAGTTTCTGATGCTTCTGTAAGACCAGTCTTACTTAACCTTATTTTGATTTTTTTAAACCTACGATTATCTGAAACTACCAACTAATCAATAAAAATGTATTCTGCTTCAGGGGAAAAAAATCCTTGCTTTATATGTTCTTTAACTTCTTAGTCTTCAAGAAACATATGACATTTTTTCACATGTAGATCTACTGATTTTCATAAATGATCAACTACTTGATTTACTTTCAAAATCAGTCAAAACCAGTTGTACCAATAGTTATTATTTTAGAAGTATGAAGAGTGAAAGTAAGTTTATATAACTCACAATTAATGCCTCCACATATTTTAGTGTTTTGGTTACTTGTGTTCAGATCAGATATAATGGTCTTTTAGAACTCTTTTTCTGCTGAAGTTCTTTAAAAATATACAAATGCCTAGACATCAACATTTCAGTTAGCATTGAATCAGAAAGTAAGATGTAGACTAATAAATCATTCTTGAAGGAAAAGTCATGGAAAAAGGATGCTGGTATGTCATTAGATGTGATCTTACGACAACTTTAAAAATGTTTCTAAATAACGAGCCTTTTGACCTTGTGGACTGGACATTAATGGTTTTGGGATTTGAAGCATCAATTATGTCACACCGTCTCTGGAAAGAGCAGTCTTGGTTGTTACAACATGTAGAGTAATCACTTAATTGTTGGACTAGTTCAAATGGAATATTCGGTAGTTGTATTGTGACATGATCTATGATCTTTAAACTGATGGAAAAATAACATCAGAGATACAGACAATTGGAATATATTTTATTCTAAATTGCTTTCTAGGAGAAATTACTAAAATAGTACTATACATTGATTATACATGATATGTTGTTGAGGGGACCTTTCAGGTAGGAGTAATCTTGAGACTTTTCCCAGGTAACTAATCTGGTAAGTAATCCCTAAATCTGCAACTCAATTTGCATCAGGTTTCAGATGGCAGGGCAGTTTACTTCTATGACATGTAAGATAAAGTGTTCAAAGACAGAAATCTCCCATAATAGTTACTCCAAAGACATTTACAGGTTCAACTTGTCAAAAGAGCCAAGATTTTAAATACACCAGTAATATATTCTGGATACTAAATTACTAAATTGGTGATGAATATAGATTGTTACAGTATTTTATTATCAAATGAATAATTGCAATTTATTTATGAGTGAAAATCATTAGAATATCTTCGACTTGTTGGAAGTCATAGGGACCCACCCTATGTTTCAGACTGAAACTTCTTAGCTTTTTCTCTCATCATTGTGGTTGTTGAGTACCATTTTAAAATGTGCATAAAGGCAGTGGTAGGATATCCTCTGTTCTTTTACAGCTAATATGAAACAACTGAAGGTAAAGCAAGAAAAAAAATCAGGATCTGCATCCTGCATAAATCCACTTTGACAGGTTTTGATGAAATGCCACTTTAATTTAAATCCTTGTTATCAAGTTTCCTTACTATCAAGTCATTTTTCCAAATTAAATATTTAATCAGATACAAAGATAATTGCTTTTGTTGCCAATAAAAAAATCCTCAAGTGCTAAAATCATTATGAAGCTTAAATCGTTTTGTGAGCTTGTCTTTGGAAGCAAACGTAAGTAATATCAGGATGCCAGAAGATATATTTTTAACAGAGTTCACTGCATTGAGTACTCAATTGCTTTGAGCAGTATTCAAATGGACAAGATATGATAACTATCTTTTGTGATAAAATGTGCAGGAAAATGTGCTTGATTCATATCCTTCAAATTTTTCCATTTACCGATTTTGAGTAATCTCTCTCGTACGGAGAAGAAATCTGTATTTTTTCCAGCTGTGATTATTTCTTTGTAACTAAATGTGTGGCAGTGAATTTCCTGTGCCGGCCGGCCACACAGGGGCATAATAGGACTGGAATTTATTCAGAAGAGGTATTAGAGACAGTCTTTCTCTCCCTTCCATATACATATAATGAGAAGAGGCAGACTTCCATGTTTTAAACTAAGATTACAAAAAGCTTAATAGACTAAAGGATATTTGGATTTGTTGGTGTTTTCAATTACTGGTAAGATAACCATATGATCTGCTTTGCCTGGACTAGGGTCAGTTTGTGCCTGCCATCCTCCACTAATTATTAGTAGTACTTCTGAAAAGTGTTGCTTTTTGACAATAAATTACAGGGCTGGTCTATAAAAAACAAAATGTCAAGCTTGAAATTACCTAGTGCAAACGGACTCCTTTTCCACTGACAAATTTCCACAGTTCTAAAACATTAATATTATTGAAATAAAATTTGATTTTGCAAAATAAATGTTTAATTATTTAGTCTGGTAGTGGTTTTGGTGAGAAGTATTTAGCCCTTTACATAGCATTTACTACTGCTTTGGTTTATAATGAAGCCATCAATTTGTGTTCAGGATTTTTGGCATAAACTCCTGTTATTCATCATGGCACATTAATGACTACTTTGACATTAAAAGAACCGCATGCTCACTTTTCATAGCTTTGAGAATGCAGTCTGCACAGCGTGCATCATTTGGAGTTGGTATGATTGTAGCACAATTGATTTTCATTATAGGAACATTTTTTTATGGACAGTCTTTATTGTGAAGTCTAAGGCACTCGGTAGTCTGATACACACATGCTCACATGTACACAAACACACACACATATTTATTTAACCTTGTTGGATATATATATATATATATATATATATATATATATATATATACTAATGATTACTGAAATACTAATCATATACCACAGACATAAAACCAAATCTTAACAATTATCTCTTTATTTCTAATCAAAGTGACTTTTGATTCATGAATGTGTATCAGACATATTTTCACTGGAATATTTACTGTGGACCTTAGCTATATACCACAATTTTTAGTACAGACACTTAATCTGATACTGATATAGTTTTAAAATATTTTCTTTATTGGAAAATTTTTATAAAGCTACTGTTTTTGTTGATGACTGACAGGTAAATGTTACCTGTACTTTTTTGTTACCAACTTTTATATGATTATGAAGGATCTTAGAGAAGTCAAAGAAGATCATTACTGGTAAGCTTTCTGTTTATTGCCGGCACTATTCACCAATTACTGAAGTGAACTCGTTTCATATGTGCTACGAGCTCTCATATTCATACTCACTCATCAGTCACAAAGATTCATGTGTATAACAAAAGAATTCCTAGGACTAATCTACAATTTGAGTTTAGCTTCTCAATCTGAGAAGTTTTAAATATCTCGCAAAGGTGTGTGAACACTTCGTTTTGGGCAAAATGAGAGAAGCCATTGCTCATGGCTTTATTTTGCCTAATGGTTTTCAAACTCCGCCTTTTGTTCATTTGTTTTTCGTTTTCACCAGAGAATACCTCCTTCAGAATGTAACGCAGTATGTAAAGCAGGCAAAAGTGGAGCAGCTCTGATTTAGAAAGTGGGACATGGGATCCACATTAGGCTCTAGAAACACAGTTTTCAACTGCTTACTTAAAATCCAACTCTGGACTTCTCATTTTAAACCTTGTTAAACTTTCCATCTCACTGAGTGACCTTTGAAATGTCAGAGGTAGAGGAAGTGGAAAATGGCAAGGAGAGCTGCCATGTTTAGTCAAGAATTGATCTGTGCTTGACTTTCCCATACATACTGTGTTAGCCGTATGCTGTGTAGTGTTGACCGTGGAACTGGTGTTCGTGTCTTAGGTCTGCTGCTTCCTGGCTCTGTGATATTGTTAAAATCACTATTCTGTGAGCTTCTTGAGTTAAGGGCTATATATTCTTAACCTCTGAATTCCAACACTTATCGGATCCTTCATGCTTCTTTCCAGTCAATACTGTCTTCCCCCAGCCTCTGGAACCAAATATCGTTCTGCTTTTTTCTCGCCTGGTATAGATTACCTATGTCTGTTCTAGAACTTCATATAACTGAAATCATATAGAATATAATCTTTTATAAAAGACTTTTAATCAGCATAATTTAAAAATATTTATCCATGTTGTTGGATGTATGCATAGTTTTTTTCCTTTTTATTGCTGAATAATATTCCATTGTATGAATATACCCTTCTCTCTCTTAAGTCTTATTTGTGGACAATCATTTTTATACTCTTGCATGAATACCTAGAAGAGGAATTCTTGGGTCACAGGGTAGATGTATATTTAGTTTTATAATGCAGACCATTTTAAAAAGGGGTTTTGCATTTTAAACTCCCACCAAATATGTTTGAGCATTTTGGGGTTCCCACACACTTTCCAACATTTGAGGATGTGTCTTTTTAATTTTTGTCATTTTGTGGTGAGTTTATAATAGCATCTCCTTATGATATTTTGTATTTGCCTGATTAACAATGTCAAACAGTTTTTCATATGCTCATTGGCCAACTGTACATCCTACTTTTTTTTAAATTAGGCTTTGTTTTTCTTAATGCGTTGTAGAATTTTTTGTTTGTTTGTTTTTTGCCTACCTGGATATCAATCATTTGTCAGATATACGCTGTGTGAATATTTTCTCCCAGTCTGTGGTTTGCCTGTTCATTTTCTTAATAATGCCTTTAGATGAGTGGAAGTTTTAATTTTGATGAAATCTAATTTATCAATTTTTTTCTCTTAGGGTTTTTGTTTTCTGTGTGCTGTCTAAAAATCCTTTGCCAATCCCTAAGTCATGAAACTATCCTCTTTTTTTTTTTTTTTTAATGTTTATGTATTTTTGAGAGAGACAGAAGGAGACAGAGTGCAAGCAGGGGAGGGGCAGAGAGAGGGAGACACAGAGCCTGAAGCAGGCTCCAGGCTCCGAGCTGTCAGCACAGAGCCCCATGTGGGGCTCCAAACTCATAAACCGTGAGATCATGACCTGAGCTGAAGTTGGACGCTTAACCGACTGAGCCACCCAGGTGCCCCAAAACTATCCTCTTATGTATTTCCCAGAAGTTTTAGAGTATTAGCTTTGCAGTTTAGGTATATGTTCCGTCACATGTTAATTTTTGTGTATATGATGTGAGGTAGAGGTCAAGATTCATATTTTTTTCCAGGTGGATATCCAGTGTTCCATCATCACTTTCAGAAAAGACTTAAAAGACTTTCTACTCACTATCGGTTTGCTTTGTCACGTTTGTAGAGAATTAAATAATTGTATACGTGTGCTTACATTTCTGGACTGTCTATTCCATTCCATTGATCCATGTTTTTTGTCTGTCTTTGTGCAATACCACAGTGTCTTACCTTTATAGTAATCTTGAGGTCAGGTGGTATAAGTTCTCTACCCCTATAATTTTTCAAAATAGGCTGAATATTTTAGATACTTTGCATTTTCATACATATTTTATAAATCAATTTGTTAATCTTGATTTACAAGTTTACTTAGGATTAAGGCTGCGATTGTGCTGTATTTCTGTAGATTGATTTGGGGAGAGTTATCATCTTAACAACTTTGGAAGCTTCTGCTGGTATATCTCTTCATTTATTTAGGTCTTCTTTAATTTAACAGTGTTTTGTAGTTTAAAGGGAAGAGGTCTTGAATGACTTTTGTTAATTTTTTTCATAAGAATTTTAAGTTTATGGTCTTACTATAAACAGAATTATTTTTAAATATCAGCTTCTAGTTGTTTTCTGCTACTTTGTAAATATCTAATTTATTTTTAATATTAACTTTGTATCTTTTGACCTTGCTAAACTTACTTATCAGTTCTGTTAGTTGTCTTGTAGATTTACCACACTATCCTATGTAAACAATCGTGTCATCTGCAAATAGAGATAGTTTCATTGCATTTCCAGTATTTATGCTTCTTACTTCTTTTTCTTTTCTTATTATAATGCTTAGGACTAATAGTGCAATGTTAAAAAGAAGTTATGGGAGTCCATTATTTTTTGACAGTTTTTTTTTTAAACCTTGAATGGGTTTACGTTTGTGAAATGCTTTTTCTGCAGTTATTGAAATGACCATGATTCTGCTTCCTTGTTCTGTTAATACTGCTAATTATATTAGTTGAGTTTTGAATATGAAACCAACTTTGCATTTTTGGACTAAATGTCACTTGGTCATAGGATATTATCCATTTTGTATGTTGCTGGTTTATATTTTTTACTATTTAAATTTTTTTTAAGTTTATTTATTTTTGAGAGAGAGAGAGAGAGAGAGAGAGAGAGAGAGAGAGTGGAGGAGGGGGAGAGAGAGAGGGAGAGAGAGAAGATCTCAAGCAGGATCTGCACTGTCAGCATGGAGGCCAGTGTGGGGCTTGAACTCATGAACCGAGCGACCTGAGCTGAAATCAAGAGTCAGATGCTTAATCGACTGAGCCACCCAGGCGCCCCAATATTTTCTGCTGTTTATAAAGAATTTTTCATCTGTATTCATAAAACCTATTATATTTTGTCTTTTACTGACATGTCAGTGGCAGGTTTTGGCATTAAGATTTTTGTGAGCTCATAAAATGAGTTGGGGATTTTTAACTTATCCTCTATTTTGTCAACACTTGGTGTAAGATTGGTGTTACTTTTCCTTACATATTTGATAGAATTTACCCGTGAAACCATTTGGACAGGAAGTTTTCTTTTTGTGAAAGTTTCTTTAAGATAAATAGGGCTATTTAGATTTTGTTTAATCTTTACTAGTTGTGGTAAGCGGTGTTTTTCAAGAAATTGGCCATTTTTATTTAAGTTGATTAATTTGCTGTTATAAATTCCATAATTTTCCTATATTATCCTTTAATGTCCACTTTAATATCCACTTTATAATGATAATCCTTTTCTTTCTGATACTGGTATTTAGGAATTAATGGTCTTTCATTTGCTTGATCAGTTTACCTAAGAGTTTATTATATTTTCTCTTTTAGCTTTGTAGATTTTTCTGTAATGTTTGTCTACTATTGCACTGATTACTGTTCTTTTCCTAATTATTCTCTTTCTTATCATTTTAATCATTTTTCTTCCTGAAGATCCAAATTTCTAGTGATATACTGTTCTTTAGCCTGGTGAACTTCCTTTAGCATGTCTTGGAGTGCAGATAGTCACTTCTCCATTTACTCTTATCTGAAAGACAATTTTATTTAGTTTTCATTTTTTTTGTGAATATTTTTGTTGGATATAGAATTCTCTGTTGTCAGTCCTTTCCTTTCTAACCTTCCCTCCCCTCCCCTCCCCTCCCCTTCCCTTCCTTAAAAAAGATTTTATTTTTAAGTAATCTCTACACCCAAAGTGGGGCTTGAACTCAAACCCAAGGTCAAGAGTTGCTTGCTCTACGAACTGAGCCAGCCAGGTGCCCCATCTTTTCTTTTAATAGTTTAGAGTCCTCTACTTTTTTTTTTTTTTAAGGTTTATTTATTTATTTTGAGAGAGAGAGAGAGAGAGAGAGAGAGAGAGACAGAGAGAGAGAGAGAGAGATGAGGGTAAGGGAGGTGCAGAGAGGGAGGGAATGAGAGGATCCCAAGCAGGCTCCGCGCTGTCAGCACAGAACCCGATGTGGGGCTCCATCTCACTAACCATGAGATCATGACCTGGGCTGAAATCAAGAGTTGGACACTTAACTGACTGAGACAGCCAGGCACCCCAAGAGTCGTCTAGTTTTCGATGAGAAGTTTATGATGACAAGTCAGTAGCACTTTAAATCATTGTTCTTTTGTATTTTAATGTATTTTGTATTTTATTGCATTGCTTTTCTCAATTTGCTTTCACAATTTTCTTTCTCTTTTGTTTGTAGTAGTTTTATTGAGATGTGCCCATGTGTGGCTTTAATTGTTATTTATCTTCTTCGGATTTGATGTGTTTCTTAAGTCTGTAAATTTGTATTTTTTACCTAATTTGATAATTGTTTTGTCTGTTGTTCTAATATTTTTTTCTGCCTCCATCTCTCTTTTCCTTCTGATTGCTCAATTATTTGTATTTTAGGCTTTTCATAAATTATACTAGAAATTCTTGTAACTTTTTCAGTGTTTCTCTGTTCTTCAGATTAATTTTCAAGTTCATTGATTCTTTCATAATCTGCTCTCAGGTGAAAAGCTCATCATTTTTTATTTCAGATATTTTACTTTTTGTTCTAAAATTTCTATTTGGTTATTTTTTATATTCTACATGGTTATTTCTCTTTTGAGATTTCCTATCTTTTCAGTCATTATGAGCATATTACTTCACTTCCTTTTTAACCGTTATCATACTAGCTTTGAAATCCTTTTCTGCAATTCTAACATCCAACTTATCTCTTAATCAGTCTCCATTAATCCTTTTCCTCTTGAGTAGGGGTCATGTTTTCCCATTTCTTAACATTTTGAGTAATCTTAAATTTTGTCTTGGACATGTTTAACAATACTATATAGAGACTTTGAAATCTGTTCTGAAGAGTGCTGATTATTTTTAAAGCAGGAATTTAACTTGGCTGAGCTTGAGCTACAGACTTTGTTTCCCGTGAGGTAGAACAGCTGAAATTTTAGTTTAAATATTTTAATTTTAGCTGAGCTGCTTGAAGTCTTTCTGTGCATGCATGAGATTTGGCAGTATTTATTATCCACAGAAATTTATTTTTCCTTCCTGTAGCTTTCTTTTTGTCATTTCCCCCTCACTTTCCACCTTCTGTATTTGCTCAAACCCTGTCCTCCGGTTTTTCAAGTTGGTAAAATTCTGAATTTTCTGATATAGATTTAACCTCCAGGCATTGAATAGATTTGGCTTAAAGTCATAAAAATGACAAACACACCTAGTGTCATTCCCTTCCTCAGAATGTCACTTGCACCCCAGTGTCTGTCTGCTTTTTGTTACTTTCTAGGGACTTCAAGTAGTTATTTGTTCATATTTTGTCCAGGACGTATTATCTTTGGAAGGGTTAGTTTGATAGGAGTTCCTTGGCCATTATCCAAAGAAGAATCAATTCTTTAACATTTTAAATTGTATTTATTAAACACTATGCTGTCAGAAATTATATCTGTAGTTTCTTTCATAGTCCCAAGCTCATTGTTTGTAATGTTTTCTCCCCGCAAATATCATTGAATAGCCAGTTGTCCAGTGGTTAATTTGGGAAACTCATGTCCTGATTAAATTATTGTATCATCAGATTATACAGAGAATACATAACTTTTAGTTACTCTTTCTTTGCTGCTCCATCCGTATTTTAATGACTGTTGCTAATGGTAAAATGTGAGCAACATGTACACAGGCTTTCTTCACAGAAAATACAAGTTTGATATTTCTGATCTATCAGTAAATGTCTGATCAGATACAATGAAAAGACAAATACCATAATATTCATTCTTCATCTCCTGTTTAATGAGCATCCATTTCACAGATAATTTCCATGTGGAATTTTTATTTTTTTATTTTTTTAATTTTTTTTTCTTAATGTTTTTATTTATTTTTGAGACAGAGAGAGACAGAGCATGAGCAGGGAAGGGGCAGAGAGAGAGGGAGACACAGAATCGGAAGCAGGCTCCAGGCTCTGAGCCATCAGCACAGAGCCCGATGCGGGGCTCGAACTCACAGACTGTGAGATCATGACCTGAGCCGAAGTCGGACACTCAACCGACTGAGCCACCCAGGTGCCCCTCCATGTGGAATTTTTAAAGGAAATTTGATGATGTTTGTGATGGGGATGAGTAGACTGAAGGTGAAATTTCACTTTCTGAGAGTAATCACCAATTCTTCAACTGGCTGTCAATCATAGTATAAGAAATAAAAAGTGTGTGCTCAAAGTTTGATGGTAATTACTTGTCATAAAGGCCCATCTTTTAAATTAATAAAATTTCCAAGGCCACATGTATTTTTTGCAATGAGTTTTTAAACATTGCTGCTTTGGGACCTGTGGAGTTATATTTTAATTTTGAAACAAAACTTGGTGTACGTAAAATAGGATACACTATTTTTCCTTAGAAACTGAACAGCTTGTTATAAAACCATATGCACAAAATATAAATCTGGGGATGAAAATATACGTAGAGCAATATGTGCTTGAAAGAATATTACCATGTTTCCCATGAAGCCCACAGAAATACAGAAATGTTCATTATAGCCTTTATCATTGGTGTTGCAACAAATTATAGATGAGCGGTTTCAGTCAAAAGTGGTACCACAGTTAGATAATACAGTCCAAAGATTATATGGAATTCTTCCCCTGCATGAGCATTAATCTTTTTTAGTTTAATTTACTTTTTTTTTTTTAAAGTAGTCTCTGGACCCATGGGTCCAATGAGTTCAAACATGGGGTTTGAACTCATTACCGCAAGATCAAGTTGCATGCTCTACTGACTAGGCCAGCCAGGTGCCCCATGCATGAGGACTAATCTTTGAATTGTCTTTTACAGTCACTTTTGTTTATTGTGACTTATGTAAAAAAGATTTATTACGGGGCGCCTGGGTGGCTTAGTCGGTAAGCGTCCGACTTCAGCTCAGGTCATGATCTCCCGGTCCGTGAGTTCGAGCCCCGCATCGGGCTCTGTGCGGACAGCTCAGAGCCTGGAGCCTGCTTCGGATTCTGTGTCTCCCTCTCTCTCTGCCCCTCCCCCACTTGCACTCTGTCTCTGTCTCTCAAAAATGAAGAAACGTTAAAAAATTAAAAAAAAAGATTTATTACTTTATAAAACACTTCATGTGAGTGCATCACGTATTAGTTTTCCATCACCACAAGCTTCGTGGGTTAAGAAAATACCGTTGTTACCTTGCAGTTCTATTGGTCAGAATTCTAGGCAGAGTCATCTGAGTTCTCTGTTGACGGTTTCACAAAGCTGGATCAAGGTGTCAGCTAGCTGGGCTCTTATCTGGAAGATCATGGGAAGAATCCGTGTCCAAGTTTATTAAGATTGTTGGAAGAACCCAATTCTTTGTAGTTGTGGACTGAGGTCCCTGTTTTCTTGGCGGCTGTCAGCTGGGAGCTGCTGTCAGCTTTGATAGGCCTCTTATATTCCTTGGCTCATGGTTCTGTCCGTTTTCATTTTTTAATTTTTAAAGTAATTAACTTTGTAATTGATATATAATTGACATATGACATTGTATTAGTTGTAGATATACAACATGATGGTTTGATACATGTATATATTGCAAAATGATTGCTAAAATGAGTGTAGTTAATATCCATCAACACATAGATCTATGCTTATTTTTTATCTTGTGGTGAGAACTACTCTCTTAGTGACTTTGAAATATATTATACAGTATTGTTAACTATAGTCACCATGCCATGCGTTACACTTAGGTTGTTTCAATGTCTTGGCTATTGTAAATAATGCTGCTATATGAACATGGGACACAGAAGTCTTTTTGAGTTGGTTCTTTGACTTCCTTTGGATATATCCCCAGATACGGAGTTGCTGGATCATGTACCAGTTTTATTTTTAATGTTTTGAGGATCCTGTATACTGTTTTCCATAGTGGCTGCACCAATTTACAATCCCACCGACAGTGCACAGATCCCTTTTCTCCACGTCTTTGCCAGCATTTGTTACCGCTTGTCTTTTTGATGATAGTCATTGTAACAGGCAGATATTTTCTTGTGGTTTTAAAAATTTTTTTTTAATGTTTATTTATTTTTGAGACAGAGCATGAACGGGGGAGGGTCAGAGAGAGAGGGAGACACAGAATCAGAAGCAGGCTCCAGGCTCTGAGCTGTCAACACAGAGCCCGACGCGGGGCTCGAACTCACAGACCGTGAGATCATGACCTGAGCCGAAGTTGGACGCTTAACCGACTGAGCTACCCAGGCGCCCCTTATTGTGGTTTTAATTTGCATTTCCCTAATGACCAGTGATATTGAGCAACTTTCATATACTTGTTGGCCTTTCATGTATCTTCTTTGGAAAAAGGTCCATTTAGAACCTTTGCCCATTTCTTTTAACTGGTTATTTGCTTTTCTTTTTTTGGGCATTGAGTTGTGACTTCCATATATAATTTATATTTATATGTAATTGTTAATATTTAATTTTAATTTTAATGTTTAATTTTGAGAGAGAGAGCATGAGGGGAGGTGCAGAAAGAGATGGGGACAGAGGACCCAAAGCAGGCTCTGCACTGACAGCAGAGAGCCTGATGTGGGGCTCAAATTCACAAACCGTGAGGTCGTGACATGAAGTTGGACACTCAACCGACTGAGCCACCAAGGTGCCCCATGTTCTTATTATTTTGAATGTTAACCTTTTATCAGATATATGGTTAACATTTCTTGTATGGCAGGTCTGGTGGTAATGAACTCTCCCAACTGTTATTTGTTTAGGAAAGTTTTTGTCCTCTCATTTTTGAAGGACAGTTTCCCTGAGTAAAGAATTCTTGGTTGACAATTATTTTCTTTTAATATTTTGAATATATCATCCCATTCTTTTCGGACCTGAAAAGTTTCTGTTGAGAAATCCATTGATAGTCTTACGGGAGTTCCCTTACATGTATCTTCTCTCTTTTTTTTCTTGCTGCTCTTGAAGTTTTTTGTCTTTGAGTTTTGACAATCTAATTATAATGTGTCTTGGTGTTGTCCTATTCAGGTTAAACTTATTTGGTGTCTTTTGGCTTAATTGCTGTAAATACATTTTCTGTCCCTTTCCATTTCTATTCTCCTTGTAGAATTCCCACAATGCAATATTGTTTCTCTTCATTGTGTCTTAAGATTCATGTAGGTTTTCTTCACTCTTTTTCATTCTTTTTTTCCTTTTGTGCCTCTGACTGGGTAATTGCCAATGTCCTATCCTCTTGGTCACTGATTCTTTTGATGATTGAGTGTACTTTTTAAACTCTCTATTGAATTCTTCAGTTCAGTTATTGACTTTTTCAACTCTGGTATTTCTCTTTGGTTTTCCTTTTTTTTTTTATGGTTGCTATTTAAACTTCTCTTTTTGTTCATGCATTGTTTTCCTAATTTTGTTTAGTAGTCTGTTTTCTTGTAGTTCATTTAAGTTCTTAAAGAGGATTTTTCAGAATTCTTTGATAGTTTATAGAATTTTATTCTTTTAGGGTTTGTTACTGGAACTTGTTACTTTCCTTTTAGTGCTGTCATATTGACCTTTTTCTTTTTTTTTTTTTTTTTTGTGATCCTTGATTCCTTATGTTGGTGTCTGCACATTTGAGTAGTCGGGCTCCTTTTTTTAAAGTTTACAGGGTTGCTTTGGCAGAGACAGATCTTCACCAGTCAACTGAGTTTGGGTTTCTGGGTCTGTCTGCAGGTATGGTCCTTGGGCAGGTGGTGTAGGTTGAGGTGCAGGTGGAGGCAGCTGTTTGAATTCTGAGGCCTGGGATGGGGCATGTGTGCTACTGGCTAAGAACAATTGAATAGGACTGCGGGCTTTGTTCCCCACCAAAGTGAGACTGTAGGACAGGCTCCATGATTGCCTGAGTTCTCTGGTCAGGTTTACTAGATGTTTAGGAGTGGGTGTCTTATTCAGTACTGGATGGAGCTAATTGACATTTAAAAACAAAATAATCTCTGCACCTAATATGGGGCTTGAACTCATGACCCCGAGATCGAGAGTCCCATGCTCTACTAACCGAGCCAGCCAGGCACCCCAAGATGGGGCTATTAATTAGCTTCCTTGCTCTGGCAGGGCAGCAGGACAGGACCCAGGACTTATACAGCTTGTTGTTTGGGACCCAAATCAGCCCAGACTGCGCACTGAATTCCGTGGTCAGGTGAGGCCACTGGTTTTGCTCTGCAGATAGGGGAAGCCCCAGGCTCTGCCGTCTTTTCTAGTGCCACTCTAGATAGGGCTGTTGAATGAGCTACGTAGCTTCCCGTGTGCTCTGCTTAGGTTTCCTGTTTGGGTAGGCTGAAAGCTGTACTCAGTGATGAGCGGGACTACAAATGAGAGGCCCTGCCTGGGCACAGTGGGAGAAGCAGCTCTAAAGCCGCTCGGTAAAGCTCTTAGTAGGCAAAGCTCTTAGTTTATTGTCTTAACTCAAGCCGACCTGCACCCCTCCTTCCCTGACCAAATAGGGCTACTGGCTTTGCTCTGCAAACTATTGGCTCTGCCTGCCGGCCTCTTGGCCTGAGTGCTGCCGGATGCCTCATCAGCCCTTCTGGTCAGATGGGGCTGAAAATTACTTACTATAGCAGGTGGGGTTCTGTTGCAGCTCCCTTGCCTGTGTGCGGGGGTAGGGCTGCTCCGAGCCACTCTCCGTTTCCAAATAGGCTCTCAGTTGGGAGGGGCCAGGAGCTACCATCAGCTGTGGCTGTGAATTAATCGCCCTGCCTGTGCATAGGATGGAAACACTACACACCTGGTACTGGCTTTGCTCTGAGGGTGATCAGCTCTTCTGCCTGCCTCTTGGCTCAAGTGCAGCTGGGCTGCACAAGCTTCCAGGAGTTGTCGCCAGGCCTTCTGGTCAGATGGGGCCAGAAGACACTCCACAGTGGGTGGGGCTGTGATTCAGCTCCTTGCCTGGGCATGGGCAACCAGGCTCTAGGGCTGCAAAACTCTTCATCCGAACATCTGAATCAGGCAGATTTGCACCGCAGCAAGTTCCCCGGGCAGAGTGGCCCCCTGACTTGGTTCTGCAGATGAGCAAAGCCGCCGGTTGGGATTACTACTTGGGCACCGCAGGTATGATGTCTCAGCCGAGATCTGTGTGCTGATTGTTTCAAGACCCTCCCTGCAGGGGAGGGAAGTAGCCACAGTCTGGTTCCGTGGTTGCACCTTGAGATTCCCCAGTAACCCTCTTGGCGATCAGAGCAGGGGCTTTCGGAAAGTGACCCACAATGCTGGGGGTGCTGGTTGTACCCCATGGGCTCTCTTTTCCCACTGGAGAAACCGGCGGTCCAGGGGAGACCTCTCTGCATGATGCTGCACTGGGCTGGAGGAGGGGCAATGCAGTCAACTTTAGCCACCTCTCTTCCTCTTGTAATGCAGTCTGTCTTGGTCTCTTCGGTGCAGGGGGTGCTTCAGCCTCAGCCCTGTGTTCTGGGATTCTCTTGACGGTGTCTTATTCTTGAATAGTTCTAGTTGTTCTTACGGTGAGAGGGAGTGAAGCAGGGAACAACTGGTGTCGCCATCTTGGTGTTACCACTCTAGCCAGTATAATTTAATTTTTTACCTCAGTTGCCCTTTGTGCTATTGCTGTATATGTTATTGTATGCAAACATTATAAACTTAACCATGCATTATTATTTTGCATTAAATTAATTGACTTTTTTTATTTTTAAGAAAAGCCTTTCACGATTACGTACACATTTACTGTTTTTGATGATCTCCATTCCTCTCTCCAGATATAGACCTCTTCTTGGCATCATATCTCTTGTATCTGAAGAAATTCTATTAGTATTTCATCTACTGGTGATGAATTCTTTCAGCCTTTGTAGGTTAAAAAAAATCTGTATTTTTCCTTCATTTTTGGAAGCGTACTTAATTACAGATTAGATATAGATTTAGGTGAACCTTTTGTTTTCTCTAGCACTTAAATCATTCGGTTATCATTTGGCCTCCATTGTTTATGGAGAGAAGTCAGATCTAATTTTTATTGTTTTTATCCTCTAGGTAGTGTCTTTTTTCTATGGCTGCTTTTAATATATCTCTTTGTCTTTTGTTTTCAGCAGTTTGAAGTATTTTTCTTTATATTTATTCTCATTGTGGGTCACTGAGGCTGCTTGCATATATGGGTTGATGTCAGTCATCAATTTTAAAATATGTTGGTTATTATTTCTTTAAATCTTTTTCTCTGTCCTATTGGTTTCCCTTTTCCCTCTATAACTCTAATTACATATATATTTCTTTATGTTTTTACTGAAAGAGTTCTGTTTTTTTTTTAATGGGGGGGGGCAGTGGGGAAAGGGACAAAGGGAAAGAGAGAAAGAATCTCAAGTAGGCCCCACGCTCAGCGTCAGGCCTGATGTGGGGCTTGACTCAGGTGCCCAATAAATAATGCTTTTGAATGCTTAAAAAAAAAACAAAACAATAACAGGCAGTTAAATTAAGGAGGATTACCTTGATTTTATCAAAGCTGCCTTTAGGCTTTCTTTGGATAGTATTCTAGTCTTTTCCTTTGTCATAGAGCATAGCCTTTATTCCTAGGATGTGGTTTCTTACTCTTAATGCATCACCTTTCTAAGGTCTCAACTGAATGCCTTGAGATTTTCACAAATATCTTTCCAAGCCTGTTTTATCAGAGAGTTCCATCCTATTGTGTGACTTCTGAAATTTCTCTTCATCTCTCAGCCCTCAGCCGTCAGTCAGCGCAGTCTACCAGGTTCCAGAAAGCCCGCATATGTACAGCTGAGGATTTAGGCAGAAACCTGAGTAAAAACTCTATGCCTATTTCTGAGATTATTACTTAGCTCCCTTCTCTCTTGTAATATGCATCACAAATTCCCACTGCATTAGCAAGCTTGATTCTAATCTCTGTTTTTAACACCCACCTGTTTCTTATGCTCAGTAAGCCCTATGCTCTCTGCCTGGGCTCCAATTCCTCATTGTGAAATTGAAGTGAAATTGTTTCCAGGCAGAAAGCTAGTATGGAGTGTATCTTATGTGCTTTTCCTTTCTTAAGAATTTCAACCTTGTCCTATCCAATGCCTTAAAGTGATTGTTTCATCTATTCTTCCCAGTTGTATAGTTTTTAATGGGAAGAAGGAAAACCATATACTAACCCCATATACTCAGGAGCCTCTTAATTATTTTATAATAATTTAATAAGCACTCATGAACCCACCATCCCAAAATGGAGCTGGTACCGTGACAATAATTTATACCTCACCATTTTTTTAACCTCATCTCATTCATTGACTCCTCTAGTTTGTGGCAATTATTATATTGAACCCCCGGTTCATCATTCGTTCGCTTTCCTTTTTTACATGGGTTTCTTAATATGTATGTATTCTCAACAAGTATTAGTTGTTTTACCTTTTTCAAAAGGTGTTGTTTTTTACACTTAATTCTACATTGCATCATATTGTTATGGGTTGTGGTAGTTCATTTATTTTGGTGGCCATATGATAATCAGTAGTGTGACGATATCACAGCTTTTAATACACTCTCCCGCTGATGGGCATTTGGACTGTTTCTAAATTTTCTCTATTGTGAAACTGCTTCTGTGAACATTCTCAGATATATCTCTTGTTGTACATATGTAGGAGTTTCTCTTGGATATATTTCATTCATATGTTCAACTTTAAAAGATAATGCCAAAATGTTTTCCAGCTAGTTTTTTAGGCAGTGACAGTTCAATGCATTCATGAGTGGGAATGAAATGACTCAAGAGCAAACCTTAAAAAAAAAGTTGGACAGTTTTCACCAGAGTTGTCACTGGAAGGTACACTTGTTAATTTCACAAAAATAATCATAGAATAAATGTATTTGAAATGAGTCTGCCCATACCAGAAGTTTGTTTTCTTCCTTCCGTCTTTCCCTCCCACTCTCCTTCCATCCCTGTCTTCCTACCTTCCTCTTTCCTTCCTTCCTCCTTCCCTCTCTTTTTTCCTTCTCTACCTTTCTCCCTCCCTCCTTCTCTCTCTCTCTCTCTCTCTCTCTCTCTCTCTCTCTCTCTCTCTCTCTTGCTACCAAAGCAAGGTATAAAACCTCTACATCAGTAAAGGAAGCTTTTTGAAATAGGCAGGAGTAGCAGGTGTTTAGCAGGCCTCAGAGAACACAGGGTCTGGGATTTTCATGGAAAAGGTCTCCAGATTGCTAAGAAAAATTGCATTGTCTGTAGTGGTACTAAATTAGGTTATTTGGGTTCAGTTAGGTCCTTCATGCTGTTGCTTGAGAATTATTTATTTATTCTCAATTAATTAGTTACCACATTTTCCCCTTATCTACAGGCAACTCCATCAGGAAAGAATTTCTTTTTGATTTTTATCTCCAGAAACAATAAATGCATAGTCTCTAAAATTTGTTTCCACATCTGAAGTTGTCGCCTTCTTTTTTAATTAGCCTCTCTGTCTCATTGCCGCTAGCTGCAGAAATGCAGGTGAGCCTTGTTAACCCAATCAGCTAGACATCTTCCTCCATCACATCTTACAGATGGTTTGGATGTTTCAGAAGTCTCTTAGCATCTGTTTAAAATCTTCAAACTGCTTTTTACCAAATTTGTTTAAATCCTATTTGTGGTTACATTTGATTATACATCTGTAGACATTTGAGGATTGGCATTAAGAAACGACTTTAAGTCTTATACTAACATCACTTCTAGTGTAGCTATAAATGAAGTGGAAAATAAACAAAAACAAAGCCAAAAAATGTATTAGATTGGTGTATTCAAAGAAATACACCATTTTATTTGGGCTCATAAAATCTTGTACACAAAGCAAGATCCTAGTTTTCTGTTGACTTCCATTTTGTTTACAGTGATTTGATAGTAGACTAATGCCTTTTGACTTCCTTCACCCATGTCAAGTGAAAAAAGAACATAGATGTTGTTTTTGTTTTATTTTACAACTGACGACAAAAAAACACCACGCAAAGAAAAAAGAATTGAAGAAAATATACCAAAATATTACATTTTTTTTTGTTTTTATTTGTTTTTGAGAGAGACAGAGAGAGAGTGCAGGGGAGGGGCAGAGAGAGAGGGAGACACAGAATCGGAAGCAGGCTCCAGGCTCTGAGCTGTCAGCACAGAGCCTGATATGGGGCTCGAACCCATGAACGAGATCATGACCTGAGCCAAAGTCGGATGCTCAACTGACTGAGCCACTCAGGTACCCTGAAAATATACCAAAATATTAACAGTTAATGGTTTGGGTTTCATAGTTAAATATAACTAAATAACCCTGTGACAATGAATTTTACGTAAATCAAATGAGCTAAAATATATAAAGCATTTAGAACACGGCCTGACAAATAAGGCACACTAAGTAAATGATAAGAATTATTTTTATTAATTAGATCTTTTCTTCTGTTCAGGATTTCACTCTGAAAGATTCTTTGAAGTCCAATTACCAGGTCACAAGTTGTCAGCTTCTCTAAGACTCCATCATTACCCAAACTGCTTTCCTAAAAGGTTAACTAGTTACATTTTCACAATGAACATATGGAATTGCTCTTCATAGATGGCATTGGTTGCTTTCATATTGTCCTATTTTTTAATTTCATTGGTGGTTGTATAAGTTTTAAAAATATGTATGAGAACATTTACTCCTCTGTATTAATCTGCTAGGGCTGCCATAACCAAGTACCACAGACTGGCTTAAAGAGTGGCCATTTTTCTCTCACACTGCTGGAGACTAGATGTTCAAAATCAAGGTCTCTGCCGGTTTGGTTTCTTCTGAAGCCTCTTTCCTTGGGTTATAGGTTGACTGCTTTCTTGGCGTAAGCTGATGGTCTTTCTTGTGAACGTGTGCATCCCTGGTATCCATGTGTCCAGGTTTCCTTTTATAAGGACAGCAGTCTGATTGGATTAGGGCTCTCTTCCTAATTTCAGACATTTCCACTCTGGCACTCTTAGGCCAGCATGTCGATATTAGAGGCACAAGGCTGGTCAGAAGGAAACATGATGGTTAATTAAGTGAAAGAGGAGTAAGTATGTGGATCCGAATATGGAGACTACAGAATAAAACAAAAATGCAGAAAAGAACAAGCAGAGTCATAGAAAGAAATTCAGAGCCTTTGCAAGGACATTTGATAATTGTTTTCCTGCCTTTAACTGGTGTGAGACCACCGTGGGTCCCAGATATGGTTCCATTAGAGCAGGAGTAACAGAGAGGGATTTGATCAAGTGGCACAAATGTTACTTCAGAGCTTGTGTGTTTTTGATGCTTTTTCTCAATTTATCATTTACTACTTTGCTCCCCTTCCTCTTTTTTCCTAATTTGTTGTCACATACACGGTTTGAAATGTTACTGGCGTTTTCTTCCACAATCTCTTTTGTGCAGATTCTTTTTCCCTGTTTTTTACCCCCCATCTTCATTGAGAATTGTACAGCCTCAGACAAAACCCAGCTATATCCTCTGATTTTAATCTGGAACTAATTTAAATCTGGAACTTTACTGTATGTATTAAATTTTGCTGAGTCCTTTTCTAGGACACTGAGTATACATAATTTTCTTCCCGTGACAAGTTAAAAAGCATCTATTTTAAACAAAGGCAGCTATCAAGTAATTTTTATCTATTTGGTCAACTAATAGTTGTTAAGTGTGTACAATTTGCCAAGTGCTTTGTAGACACTAGAGGGGAAGGTGGTGAAAAAGACAGTCAGTCTTCAAGGTCTCTATCCTTGGAGAACTTACACTGTGATGTGTCAGCTCGCCATAGGAAAACGTGTGTTCAAAAGAACCATTCTTAAAGTAGAACTTTGGTCTCACCTTGATTCTGCCCTAATTGAAAAGTCACTTGCAGATGACTGACTCTCATTTCCTTTTTAATTTTTTTAAGTTTATTTATTTATTTTGAGAGAGAGAGAGAGAGTGCACATGCATGTGAGATGGGTAGGGACAGAGAGAGAGAGACAGAGAGAATCCCAATGCTTACAGCACAGAGCCTGACATGGGGCTCCATCCCATGAACTGTGAGATCATGACCTGAGCTGGAATCGAAAAGAGTTGGGCACTTAACCAACTGAGCCACCCAGGCGCCCCTCCTTTTTAAGTTTATGTGGAACCTCAGGCCTGAGGACTAGAAGTCAGAATCTTGACATTTAATTAAAATTCATCTTGAAGTCTACTTTCTTCTTTCTGCCTTGCACTTGAAAAGTCCAGTCCGTTAGAATTTATGATAAGAGTTAGAAAAAGGGGAATATCTTAGCGCAAGTTGCCTAGAAACAGAACCTGACAAGAATTCAGGTGTGTATGCTTTGTTGAATCAGTGCTCTTCAGGGGTGTGTGTGGGGGGGTTGGGAATCAGGGAATGAGTGAAGCAGGATATGGAAAAGCTTGTCAAGGATGTGGTCTCAGGTGACGTCTAGCCACGGCGGTGGTGACTCTTGGGCGTGAATCATTCCTCAGAGTTGTTTCTTCTATGTGTACACCTCTGTCTCAGTCACTCATTTGTTAAAAGCTACCCCTGGGATGGGGGTAACCTCCAGGGTGAGATGGGTATCATCATTTGAGAGCATTTCTTTGGTGATTGGGGTACCTATGAGCAGCTAGCAGCCCACACTTACAGCAGCTGGAAGGTGGGTGTACTGGCCCGAGAAAGGGGATGTGGGAGGTAACCAATAATGTGTACTTTATTTATTTGTTTATTTATTTATTTATTTATTTATTTACTTATAGAGAGCACGAGCTGGGGATAGGTGGTGAGAGAGAGAGAGAGAGAGAGAGAGAGAGAGAGAGAGAGAATATGAATCTTAAGCAGGTTCCACTCTGAGGGCGGAGCCTGACACCAGGCTCACGATCCCACGACTCTGGGATCATGACCTGAGCTGAAATCAAGAGTCAGATGCTGAACTGACTGAGCCTCCCAGGTGCCCCATTAGTGTGCCCTTTAGTCTGTTCCTTGCATCATTTGGAGCTAGTTGCCTCTGACAGTTAAGCATCCTCTATCCAGGCAAAGGTCCTTCGGAATTCTGTGTTCACAATTTCTATAAAACTTACATGAGGCTTGCTAGCTCCACTATTACTGCGGTCAACCCTGTGGCCATAATTGATACTTGTCAACTCCTTTTCTCCCACCTCCCACCACTCTTTTATTGGTCTAAGTGACTTATCTGGTGGCTAGACCCTGACCTCAGCACTGCAGAGTCTAAGGACCTTAGCATGTCCTTATGATGGTTTCCCCTTGATAGTGGTGACATGACTTCCAAATAACAAGAGACACTCCGGTGGATAACCTGAATGTCAAACATACGTAGCAGCCATCTTAGCTCCTCGCAATGAGCAGGGGAAACTACTTCTGCTGATATGATTATCCTTTTCTGGCACAAGGAACACAATGTGACCAGGAAGTAGCCATAGCTTTAGTTATATGTTCCTGATGAAGCATTCCTTGCTTTGGGAATCAGGAACTCTAGACCATAGAGCCTGAAACAGGAGTATGGTGCAAATTTCCCAAGTTGGTAACTGCTAATAATGGTTAGTGGGCCACTCTTATTTCACCCCTTGGTTCCTGGTCTGTGTATTCTACCTGTCGGGGCACAGCAACATATGATAGCCAGGTGACTTAAGGAGTATACCATATCCTAAAAGGTGGTGGCCTTTCCTTGCAGAATGTCCACCTAAGCTGGAGTCTCAGGTGCATGTTTAACAGAATTTGCTACTGCGCCATCAGGTTAAAAGATTCTGGATGCCACAATATGTGCTAGGATCAGTGAATCCCATGATTGATTGGCATTCTCACTGCATTACCACTACAAAGGAGACATACTTCCTTTGTTTGCTCAGAAGCATGTTATGTGGTATCCCATGTAGGTAAAGTAGTCACTCTGAGTGCCTGTATAGCGATACTTGGCTGAGGCACTTTGGACAGGAAAGGCAAACCCATACCTGAACATGGATCTATGCCTTTTGAATGAATTACTGACCCTTGCAGGGTAGAAGGTAGCCAGGGTAACCACCTTATTACTAAATGTTTAGTGGTCTCTTTGAAAGATGGAATTATATCGGGTTGACAGGTCAGACACTCAGCAGGAGCAGTAGCTTTATTAACCATGGTGAGAGTTGGACACATGAATAGCTTCTGTTTCTGCCACCATGGCTTTATTACACTTATGCGGTGGGGTGGGGTTGGTGAGGACAGAGACCAGCTGACATCTCATGACCAATTCATTGGTCCACTTGGTTATTTAACACCTCTTTTGCAGCAGATGTTCTCTGGCACACATAATGTGCAATACTAAGGTCTACACACCTTCAGCCCACTCCTATAGGTACACCCACTTGTGTCTTTATTGGAACTCCTTGTCCCAGATCTTCCAGTCTTGCTTTTTTTTCCCTAGCCCCTGATTAGTCATCTAAGCTTTTCATCATTATCCATTAACCCATAGTTTTTTTTTTTCTCTGCACACAAAATGGATAACCAGGTGTACTCTCTGAACCTCTGAAACTCTTCCTATTGAGAGGATTTCTCCTCATCACTGCTTTTCAGGGCTAACCTTGAATAGGGCTGAGGTCTAGCAGCACTCCATTTTTAGCTTATAAGAACATACTGAGCTGGCCCATTCATGATCTAAGCTCAACCGTTTTCTTTCTTGGATATGAACTTTAGAGGAAGCATTGACACAATAGTGTTAAGTGACTTGATAGCCTGGGGTATCTGTTTGGACAATTTACTTGTTTCTTGTTTCTGCTCAACCGAATCCCAGATGAACTGCTTTTATTTTATTATGGAATGCTGCTGAATGTATCTGACCTGATGATTTGGTGGTCTCATGATGGGCTCTTCTGGATGCATGGTTACATGATGTCCCAAGGTCAGATGCTCCATCTCAACCATGACAGAAGCAGATTTTTTAAATGGTTCTCTGCTGTGTTGGCTTGGGCTTGTTTCAGAATTCTATGGGTTTGTCTTGCATTTCTCCTGTTGGAGCTTTCCAGAGACTCCACATGGCTTCTTTGTCTACCGCAGTTATCTCTAATACCATGGGTTATGTGGCGCTGTAAAGCAGCCAGGATCCATTGCAGATTTCTTTTGTTTTGTTTTGTTTTGTTTTAGGCCCTACTCAAAATAAGTGTGGCCTTTTTCTTCTCCACTAAAGTGGATCAGAGAAGTATTTTCAAGTACAGAATATATTACCTTCAAAATCCAAAGGATCCTAACAAATTTCAGACTTTTTTCTTAGTGTTTGGAGGTACAAGATACAAGCAACATTCTTCAGGTTGCAGATGTTCTGGCATGTTCTATACTGCTGAAATTCTAAAAATGTAAGCTTTTTGAGATATATTTCTCACTTCACCTTCTAGAGTGCCTTACTTTCAGGTGGCTCTTCTGGTCCTGTTAACATGCTATTATCAAATAGTGGACCAAAGTGATATTCTTTGGAACATTTAGATAGCAGGGTTCCTTCTGACTGTATTATGTCAAGAGAGGAGGCGAATTAACATATCCTTGGGGCAAGTCTGTGAATATATACAGCTGTTTGGCCCATGTGAATGTGAATTGCTGCTAATGCTCTTTTCTGATGGTGAAAGAATACTTTTCATTAAATGAATAACAACACATCGCATATTCAAGAGTGTGTTTATCAATTCTGGCAAAGATACTGTTTTTGGTTCAGTAGTTACAGCTGCGGCTGCTACTTGGTTAGACTTACAGGAGTGTGTCGTCATCATCCGTGGTCCATTTGGGTTTGAAAAGACCAGACTAGTAAATTAAGTGGGGATATTATAGGGATCACTTACATCTCTGAGGGTGGCACTAATCATGTCCCTCAGAATGCCAGTTGTTTTCAATTTACTATCTGGGTGGTGGGGTGGGGTGACAGGTACTCTCCAAGTTAAAAAAATGTTACGGTTCAGCCAATTGCTAAGTATGTTCATTCTGATCACACATTTGAAAGTCAGGGAAATAATTGGAATCAGTGGAGCTGGGTGGGTACACTGTGAGATAGACATAGGCTGGGACTCCCATTTACTATGTGACATTACATGCTCCTCCTCTGATTGGGAGTGTGTATGAAGCTGATGTTGGTGTTTTAGTTTCCTGGATGTTAGTGTCCATTTGGATACTGTATCCAACCCTCAAGAAGTCTGGATGTTTCCCTTTCCTCCCATCCCCATTGACACCAGAGAGCCCAGTTTTCTAATAGTATCTTCTACCCTTAGCCTGGGCCTGCAGAGGACAATTGCCAGTAGCTTCTCAGCTATGCTCATTTTCCTCTTACCAGCGTATTTGTACCAACTTGGTAAATGAAATGTCCCCTGAGTTCTCCTGAGGGACATACTCCGCCAATGTGTTTTCCAGTCTTATATAGCAGAACTGTTCTAGCATATAGACTTCACTAAATCTTTGGATTCCTCCCTTGGCAATATTCCAGGACAGTACTGGTGTTTCTACACCATTTAATGGAAACCATCACTTTTTAAGCTTTAGGGAGCTATCTGATTGCATATTAATACCATCTGCTATGGACCTTGTCGGAGTGTTAAAATCCTGTCTTATCCAAATCTCTTATCCAGCTTATATTTTGTCCTCTTTGACCCAGCACTTTTAGGATTTACTGCCGGTCATACTCTCCCAGTTCCTACTGGTATGTGTTAGCCAGGTTCTGTTTTGGTGTATAATCTGTTTTCATCCTTACCAAGCCCAGCACGTTCTCAGTTGAGTTATGTTAAGATTTGACCTTGTAGATCAGTTTGCCAAGAGGAGAGGTGGAGGCAGATCCCTAGGGAGGCCAGCAGACTCTTCTAAGGCACCTACCACATTTGAGCCTTCAGCATAATCTTCAATCAAGGGGGTCCTCCGTCTTCTAAGTGAAGGTGGAGGTAGTTTACTTCCATAGGCCTAGAAGATTCAGGGCAATTTGAGTCTCAAGGACCGCTTGTGTATCCACCAGGGAGTCTCGTCTCCTGTTCCCATTGCTGCTCTGTCATGACCCTCACTTTGACGTAGATTTGCCAAGGCTGAGAATTTAGCCTTGTCTCAATTTCTTTTACTTTTAGAATTAAGTCCTGTAACTTAATATTATTTATTAGTCGTCAGCTCTATCTTCCTTCTGGTTTTAAGAGAAGAGGTCCTTTATTTTTTTTTTTAATTTTTTTTTTTTAACGCTTTATTTATTTTTGAGACAGAGAGAGACAGAGCATGAACGGGGGAGGGGCAGAGAGAGAGGGAGACACAGAATCGGAAGCAGGCTCCAGGCTCTGAGCCGTCAGCCCAGAGCCTGACGCGGGGCTCGAACTCACGGACCGCGAGATCGTGACCTGAGCTGAAGTCGGCCACTTAACCGACTGAGCCACCCAGGCGCCCCAAGAGAAGAGGTCCTTTAAATGAGAACAGGGAGGGTCTTTGACTCTTACACTTTACTTTAAAAAAAATTTTTTTTTGATGTTTTATTATTGAGAGTGAGAGAGCGAGAGAGCAAGAGAGAGAGAGAGAGAGAGAGAGAGAGAGAGAGAGAATGAATACAAGTGGGGGAGGAGCAGCAAGAGAGGGAGACAGAATCTGAAACAGGCTCCAGGCTCTGAGCTGTCAGCACGGATCCCCGATGCAGGGCTCAAACTCGTGAACTGGGAGATTATGACCTGACCCGAAGTCGGGCACTTAACCGACTGAGCCACCCAGGCGCCCCTTACGCTTTGCTTCATATTGATGACTGACTACCATGAGCTTGTCATTTTTTAATTTTCAATGCATCAGTTTGGCATATAGCAACAACCCTCCAATTCCAATCCTTACAATTACTGTTTTTCTTATACTTTTCAAATGACAGAGATACTGCATGATCCAGTGTGTCCCTTTTTACTTGTAATCCATCCTATTTCACTACAGGTGGAAATCTTAACAATTGCATTACTATTGCAGGCCAGGGACCATCAGTATTCCACTGATACCAATAATAAGTTACTCCTTTCTAGTTGGCCAGTGAGTTAGCTAACTCCAAGATCTCTTTGAGTCTATCTCTTGGGCTCACTCCTGGTATTCGTTAGGTCAAGTTTATTGGAAGCAGAGCCTGAGACAAGCATTTCTGGGTATATGATTTATTGAAGGACTGTTCTTCAAAGAAACCTTTAAGGGGGTGATAGAAGCAGGATAGGGAAGGGGAAAGGCCACCTGATATGGTCTCAGGTAAAGTCTGGCTTGATCCTGGGTGTGTGTTTATATGGCAAAGTGTGTGTGTGGAGGCTTGGATCTTGAGTATAAATCACAAGGTAGTGTTTTTTGTTTTTTCCCTTGAGGTAAGAGTAGCAGACTTTGGTATCCCCATATCAGTAGATCATGGGCTCTGGGCCATACCTGGGGAGGGAATGGCAATGCTCCTTTCCAGTGGAGGTGACTCCTGATGGTTGAGGAGGGCAGTTCACTGAAGGGAGGAAGTGCATGCCATTATAGCAGCCAGCACTCGTACCAGCTGAGGGGAGGATTCATCAACCCCGTAAAGGGGATCTGGGGAGCACCCTAACAGTGTCTACCATAAGGAGAAACATATGTATATCTTCTTGGAATAAAGAGCCTTAGGGACTGTCTATAGGTTTCATTATTTTGCCATGTCATAAAAATTTGCTGTTCTGTCTAGAGAAGGAGGAATCTATATATTTCATAAGGTAGTTAGTGAGAAAAAAAATGTCGAGAAGAAAAATGATCTAAATATACGTGTTTACGTATAACTTTGCCGAAGAGGATGAATGTAGAAAAAGACGAGCATTGAATGGGTCCCATACTGCAAAGATAGCAATAGTTTAATTTTGGGAAATTTGCCAGTATTTTATATAGTACCAAATTAACATTTTTTTTTCTTTCCATTTACTTTTCCAGAAATTTTTCTTTATACTTGAAGATAACCTTACTGATAAAGTGTTCCCTGTTTAAATATAGTTATTCAATACATGCATATGACTGCATACTGCACAAATAGAAAAATTTCCAAGATTTGCATCCATGACTTCTATTTGTAGAAAAAGAGAGTAAAATTTTACACATTTTAAGAAAACATTTTAACGAAATGGGTATATAACTTTAAAATATAATATGTACTTGGTATTGATAATAAATTGCCAACAAAATTCTCTGTGTCCATGGCACTTGGGATCCCTAAGTCATTGACAGCTCAGTAGATTTCCTCTGGTGCGTGTGCCATTTGGAGTCCTGTTACAGTGGCTGCAAAGTACACTATCTTGGAGGAAGGATCATCTTCCAGCGTAGCTCCCTGGTGCCTCTTTAGTTCTCCAATGAATGCCAAAGACCAAATGCTCTGGGTTTTGGTTGAGGGTGAAGGAACCAGAAGAACCCTATTCTGATCTTTTTATCTTTTACAACCACCTGTTCTTTCTGCATGACTATGATTTTCTCATTTTACCTTACACTTATATTTTCTGCTAACAAGCCTAAGGGAGCAGAACTAAGGAAGTAGGCTTGGAGTTTAGGAGGTAAGTCATATATTTTTAATGTGAATGATTGAAATGTACTGGGTCTGCCCTGTTGCACATGACCTTCTTATCTGAAAGTACATTTAGAATCCTATACTTTTTCTTATCTAGCATCTACTGCTGGATAAGGCAGCTAATTCTTGAGTATAAAGTGTATTATATAATTTTCTATATTAAATCTGTGATGTCTTTGAGTGGGGCAAGTTTTTGGTAACTTTTAGATAAATGTTAAAGAATATTTTAGTTATTTATTCACTATGTCAGAGTTTTTAGAAAATCAAGTTTTAAACTCTCATTATACCTTATAGCTTTACATTATAAACCATTACTGTCATACCTCATGCCAATTTTTGCACTTAGGCATGAAAGGAAAGGTGCCTAGAGAACGCTTCTTAATATTCATTTAGAGTTTCCTTCTTTATGAATTAATATGGTGGATCAAAAGGGAAATAAAAAGTGCATAGTCACCATCAATAGTTATAGGCATTGGTATTTTTTAGAGCTAGGGAAATTGGTCTTAAAATAGCTGTGAATTTTCTATTGGCGTGTGTAATATGTTTGAAATAAGAATTATAGGCTATTTGTGATTATATGTTTTGTTAGTTACCTGTAAAGTTGCCCTATAATTTTGATAATCTAAAAACACTTCTAACGACCAAAAATAAGAAAAAGTCTGATAATATTATGGGAATGAGCCTTTGAAATAAAAGTGGGATAAACAAGAAAAATAATGTAAATAAAAAAGTTGTATTCTACATAGTTAGAACAATGAACTTTCAAATATGTGACTAACAGTGGAATATATTTTCTTCATGTTCAGCATATAGTTTGATTTCCATATTCTTTTAATTGCTAGCCACAGACCAATTGTGTGTGTATATTTGTATATGTCTCTCTGTACCCGATGCATATGGGTATGTACGTATACAAACGTGCAACCCAAAAGCTGAAGATTCAAAAGATGACATATATGTGATCCTAAATAGATAAAACCAAAGAAATTATTTACAGTGATGTCCAAAATGGGACTTCATATATAACATTTCATTTTCTGTATATATTATTGATTGTATTGTAAGGACAAATAAAACATGAAAATGTAATTGCACCGTCAGGAAAACCATTAATTATTTCATGATTCAGCACCACAAAGAGCCAAGAAAACATCAGAGACATATAGATTGTAGCTCCCTATCTCTCCTGCATAGATGCTGCAAGTGATACTCAGGCAGATGGGTAGTTAGGGTATGTAGAGCAGTCTTTCACCATGGTTTCTGTATCCTTCCCCCTTACTCCAAGGTGAGATAGATTCGAATAACTTTTTTTTTCCCTAAAAAACATTATTTTTGTGAATGAAGAGGTTGCTTTGATAATAGGGCCGTGGCTGCAGCTTCCAGCACGACCGGATCCTGTTTGTTCCTTATGGCATAGTAGCTGACTTGCATGCAGGGAATCAGCACTAATAGAACCGAGAAACACAGCAAGTGGTAAACAAAAGAGCATGGAAGTAATAGCAATGGATTCACGTAGGGAACTGGGAACTGATTTTAGCACTTTGGTTCTCAATGGGTGAAAGATACACAAAAGAGAAAAAAAAGAAATATGTACAAAAATGTTTATTTGAATTTTGAAAGATCATAGGTAATATTACATTTTAATTTTGTAGTTCACAGAGTGTTCTCAACACAAGTTTTAATTTACTAAAATGGCATATAATACTTACAAAACTGTATTTTATATGTGACTGTTTGAATTGGAAGGGCATTCCAAACATTCTTTTATTCAGAAGTTGTCACGTCTGTTTCACAATAATTTTCAGTTGTAACTGATTAATTTTTTTAGGAATAAGTTCACATGGCAATTTGAAAAGAAGGGCTAAAAGGGTTACAAGAGAGCACAAGAAAAGAAGCAAGTTGAAGACCTTTACAGCTTATCAGGATATGTCTGAAAGCATTCATTTTTAAATAACCAAAACACTGATTCCACTTATGACAAACACGGTGTAGATCTAAACGTAGCGACAGTAAAGATCAATTAAATATTTCCATTATTGTTTGATTTACCATCTTTAAGTTGGTGGCATCGTATGGATAAATCAGGTCTCTCTGAAAAATTATTTGACTATAGTTAACACAGAGAGTTACACGAGTTTCAGGTATACAACGTAGTGATTGCACAAGTTTATGTATTATGCTATACTTAACCGCAAGAATAGCTACCATCTGTCGCCATAGGACACTATTACAATATCATGACTATATTCCTTATGCTTTACCTTTTATTCTTGCGACTTATTCATTCCATAATTGGAAGCCTGTATCTCCCACTCTTCTTAACTCATTTTGCCCATCCCTCCATCCCCCTTCCCTCTGGCAACCATCAGTTTATTCTCTGTATTGATAGATCTGATTTGCTTTTTGTTTGTTTTAATTCAATACATGAATGAAATCATATGGTATTTGTCTTTCTCAGTTTGACTCATTTTGCTTAACATGATACCCTCTAGGTCCACCCATGTTGTTTGTTATGACTGTGTGATATTCCATTGTTTGTATAAACAAAACATACCATATCTTCCTTATCCATTCGCCCACTGACCGTCACTTAGGTTGCTTCCATATCTTGGCTGTTGTAAACAATACTGCCGTAAACCTAATTCTTTTCAAATTAGCATTTTCATTTTCTTTGGGTAAATACCAGTCGTGGAATTATTGAATCGTATGGTGTTTCTGTTTTTAATTCTTTGAGGAACCTCCATTCTGTTTTTCATAGCGGCTATACTAATTTACATCCCTACCAACAGTGCACGAGGGTTCCTTTTCTCCAAATCCTTGCCAACGCTTCTTTTTTCTTGTCTTATTTTAAATTTTAGGCATTTTGACAGATGTAAAGTGATATCTTGCAGTGGTTTTTGATTTGCATTTCCTTGATGATTAGTGATGTTGAGCATCTTTTCATATTTCTGTTGGCCATCTGTATGTCGTCTTTGGCAAAATGTCTGTTCATGTCTTCTGCCCATTTTTTATAGGATTGTTTGTTTTTGTGGTGTTGATTTATGTAAGTTCTTTATATATTTTGGATATTCATCTTTAAGTCAGGTCTCTTTAAAGAGTTTTCCAAAGATGTTTAAGTTGGGGTTTCCCCCCCTTTTGATAATTCATATAGTAGGTAGAGACAATCAGTATCATTATATTAACCTTTGAACTTTTTCCCCTCCAAATCTGCAGACTCTCTTCATAGAAATTTGATAATAGTCTAATAGCATACTTTATACTGTTGTATAGTATAAAGTTTTGCTCAGGAGAATTTGTGGGTATTGATTCTGTTACCAAAGTTGATAGGTAAGCAATCAGGTAAGGAGTAATTATATGTTCTTTAAATAGATTGTGTATGGCCATGACCACTTCTTTTTCTGTTTGTTGTTACTCTTCAGCAATTTTTTGTTCATATATATTATAATAAATTGTTTCTCAGCATTTAACCCCATATTTAATATAATACTTATTTTAAAGATCTCCATTTACAGGTTTTTTTTGAGTCGTGAACTTTAAGTTTTGCTTTGGGATATATAGGTTTATTTGAAGATGTATGTTTATAATAGTTTGTGACTTTTGGCTTTTATTTTCATCTCATAGTATTTGATGCTCATCAATTTCCCACATAAATTTCTGAATATGTACTATTTTTAATTTTACTATAAAATTATGTTGCTCTAGTCAACTTACTATATTTAGAATCACACTAACTGGGAAAACAGAATAATCAACAGATCACAAGGTGTCTGGATACTCTCTGTGACCTCACGAAGATCTCTACTATAGGTTCTTCTATACTACAGAAGGGGCAAAATGAAAAGCTCACCTGTTCTTTGTAGCTTCAGACAGTCTTGTGACTGTTCTGGAGAAAGAGAAGACGGTCTTCTAGTGCAGCCTCTCTGGCTTTTCCATTTTTCCTTTTTGGCACGTGCAAGAAATGACTGAGCTGCAGTATCCAAAGTCCAGGATTGTAGAATAGCACGTTCCAGAAAATCTCATGCCTTGTCGGCATCATTTAGTGCTGTACTGGTCCTGGACTCACATCTTGTTGTGCAAGACAGATAAATACTTTCCTGTTAAAAATGCTGTTTGATGAATTTTCTGGGGTTTGCAGCCAAATGCAGTCTTAACTGATTATTAGATTAGCTTTTAGAAACGAGCTTCAAAAACATTTGTACATTATGGCTGAAACAGGCATGAGACATTGTCCTGGCTAAGCTTGTGCAACCTTTTTATGTATATTCTCAGAAAACATTAAAAGATACAGTGAATACTACTTTATTAATGTTTTTAATCCCACTCATGTCTATTACAGTGCTTTGTGGCAGTAGGAAATTAAGATATGTATGAAAGAATAAAAATGGAGTGAAACAATATATAGTTTATTTGGTACTGCTTATAACTTTTCTTAATGTATACTCTCAGATATTAAGTTTCAGTATTAAGAGTTTATTTTGCCTTTATGGTTTTTTACTTAGATTAGACTCTGCACTAAATTTTTGAGTGAAATTATTTTATACATTAAAAAATAGTGTTGGGGCACCTGGGTGGCTTAGTCAATTAAGCATCCGACTTCAGCTCAGGTCAAGATCATGATCTTGTGCTTTGTGGGTTCTAGCCCCAAGCTGGGCTCTCTGCTGCCAGCTTGGAGCCTAGAGCTTGCTTTGGATTCTGTCTCCCTCTCTCTCTCTGCTCCTCCCCTGCTCGTGCTCATGCTCTCTCTCTCTCAAAAATAAATAAACATGAAAAAAAAAATTTTAAATAGTGTTGTGGCGTCTGGGTGACTCAGTCAGTAAAGCGTTGGGCTTTGAGTTTGAGCCCCGCGTCGGGCTCTGTGCTGACAGCTCAGAGCTTGGAACATGCTTCAGATTCTGTATCTCCCCCTCTCTGTGCCGCTCCTATGCTCATGCTCGGTCTCTCTCTGTCTCTTAATAATAAATAAACATTAAAAAATTAAAAATAATGTTAACAAAGTAACTTTATAGGCTTGTTAACTGAAATATTACTACATTACACTAGATCTACTATGGTTGTTGATAGCCTGTACAAAAAAAAAAAGGAATCTGTTACTGTCACAAAAATCTACCAATTTCTAATATTTCATTCAGGTTTCAAGAAATCTAGCCAATGCATGAAAACTAAGAAGGAAAACCTATAAGGATTTATTAGGAGAACTTTAATCTTTTTTTGAAGAGTCAAAAACTTGTAAATCCTGTTCAATCATCAATTCTATTAAAATCCTTTTGGTATAGATTTATATTAGGAAAATAAATAACATTTGTACATTATTTATGTGTATATTCTTATATAAAGTATTATTAATGGACAACTTAAAATTCTGAAAACATACTTTAGAAAAGCCCAAATAATATAAAAACTCTTCACATTTGTATAATTACGTTTGGCTACCAGAAGACCAAGAAATGCAAGACCCTATTATTTTATCACAGCCAGGAGAATATTAGTTTATAAAATTGCTAAATTCCAACCTCATAGTGGGAAGTGCAGAAACCCTTGAACGAATGAAATTTGCTGCTGACGTTATTATGTGTATCAATTAGTTAACATTATTCAACCAATCCTTAGATTGTATTACGGATTTATGAAAGTTGATTTTGGTAGTGATCATCAGATCCTTTGTGCCTTAATTCAATCATAAAAGAAAATGCTCCTTAAGTTTTTAATATTAAAGTAAGAAAGTGAAATTTCCAATTTGCTTTAATGTAGGTATACAGAAAAACATTGGGTTATCATATAAAATTAGGAGAATTAAGTTAAGGAAAACCTTAGCTTAGAGATAGCTGGGCTTATCTTAACTCAGAACCTGGTTGCCTAAAATTATCATGGTATCGCTCTCCTAGCTGGGTAGTGTAGTAAAAATTCTACAACAATATATATAGTATTGTAGGATCATAATTTATAGCAATATAGTATACAGTATTATAGAATTATTGTAGGGTAGAGCTAGAGGGGATCTTCATATCTACTTTGAATCATGCATTTTACAGAGAAGGGACAATAGAAGCCATGTAGAAGGATGTTTTTGTCATTCATACACATGTATTAATGGGTTCAACCTGAGTGGTTCTTTATAATATACAGTTGAAATAGATCATGGTGGTTTGAAGAAATCCCCAGTATTAAATAAACTTAGGTAAGTTCTACAAATGATAGCTTGAGATAACCTGAGACACTAAGTACTTGTAATAGGATATGGAGTGGGTCTTTTCCTGTTGCTTTGGAATTACAGGCTGAGGTCCAGTGTAGACAAAAAAATAAAAAATAAAAAAAAGCATACCCTATCATTACCCAAGTACCCTATCATTAAATGAAAGTCCTGCCAATAACTGAGACCCAACACTTCTCTCAACGTTTTCTAAAAGGAGATTACTGGTAGCTACCTTTGTCCGTCAACTCCAGTAGAATCTTTTCATAATATAAAAGAGGACTGGGGAGCGAGGAGGGGGAGGAGAACAACTTGAAAAATGAATTTGGAGCCTGGTGTGGAGTTCAGTGGCCTTCTCTTCCCCTTTCCACACTTTGGGAAGGAATATATTATCTCCCTGTACCAAAAACCAAGTGAAGAGAATCTGAATTATTTGAAGTGCTTAGAGGTTTTAACAGGAAAGGGATGATAGCATTCTTTTCCCTCGTTAGACATCCTGTGTCTATTTCAACAGAGGACAAGATAATTGGAAAGAAAGTGGGAATAGGGGATGTGTGGTCAGAGAACATCCTGTGTTTCCATGTGTGGGGTGGAAAGGAATGTGTAAGTGTATTATTCAGGATTGTCAAGGTTGTGCAGTAGTAACAAGCAATTCTAAAATCCCAGTGATTCATATTAAAAAAAGTTGACCTCTTGTTCAGGTATACTGTGGCATAGTGTGGTGCGGTAAGGGTGACTCTTCACAGTAGTCACCTCCCATGTGGTTTATACCAACTCTATCATCTGGCAGCATCACTATCTTGTACATGTGGGCAGAGGAAGAGAGATTGGAGAATTGAACATACGTGTGTTAGGTTTCTTCTCGGTCCAGAAATGATAACACTTTCTCTCATAGCTCATGGGATGGGATCAATCATTTGGCCTTTTCCATCTGGAAGGGGGATGAGAAGTACAATCTTCTGGGTGCCCAGAAGGGGAAGAAAATTTGATATCATAGGACTCTAGTAATATCTATCACAACTAATTTCCTATAGGTAAATTGACTTCATTGAAGATGGCTATAGTTGAGCTATTCTAGACGTCATTGTGAAATTGGGAAGGTGGATTCAAGAGAACATGGTTGAACGCACTGAGAAGAGAAAAATAGTATTTTCATATTTATTCTTTGGCAAGCTGAGACAGCTCACTAAAGTGAACACATAAAGGAATGAATGGAGTGTTGCAAGAATATGGGTTCTGGAGTAAAACAAACTGGACTCATATTCAGGCTCTGTCACTCTCTAATTATGTTCTTGAGTATTTTATTCTTTTTGGCATAATTGTAAACAGAATTGTTTTCTTATTTTCTCTTTCTGCTTCTTCATTAGTGTTTGGAAACACAACAAATTTCTGTGTGTTAATTTTTTATCCAGCAACTTTCCTGAATTCATTTTTTATTTCTAATACTTTTTTTTGTGGAGTTTTTAGGGTTTTCTACTTATAGTATCATGTCACGATAGTTTAATTTCTTCCTTACCAATTTGGATGCCTTTTGTTTCTTTTTCTTGTCTGATTGCTGTGGCTAGGACACCCTTTATTTATTTACTTTTTTACTTTAAGTTTCACTTTCGATATTTGTATGGTATGGAGAGAATTATAATGGAACTTTCTTCATAGAGTTGTTACAAGTAAATGGGATAGTATAATAAGTCACCATGCATAGTATTTAGCAGAATGTAAGTATTCAATAAATGTTAATGGCCATTGTTGTTAGGCATTTGGGGACTTAGGGAGAGTGTGGACTAGGAGGTAAACTGGGGATAAAGAAAATGATGTTGGAAAATATGTTTGACACATTTAAAAACATTATTTTATTATTTATATTTTTTCATGTTTCTATTAGAGAGAGAGCATGTGTATGTAAATGGGGGGAGGGGCAGACAGAGAGGGAGACAGAGGATCTGAAGCAGGCTCCACGCTGACAGCGGAGAGCCTGATGGGGGGCTCAAACTCACGAACCATGAGATCATGACCTGAGCCAAATTCAGATGCTTAACTGACTGAGCTACCCAGGTGCCCCAACAAAATTTTTTAAATCAGCATTTCATCTAGATTCAAGTAAAGGAAAGAAAATTTGCTTTTTATTCTATGTGCCCTCTGCATTCCCAACAAGCAGTAATGTCCAAAAATAATGCCTTTCGTCATTGAGCACTTATTGTGTTCTAGGCATTGTGTTGAGCACTGAATGTATATTATCTCATTTAACTTTTATTATATTTCTTATTCCCATTAACAGATCAGGAAACTGAGGTCACACAACTAATCTCAGAGCTAGGTTTAAAACCAACTTTGCCTATTTTTTTGGTTAAAGTGATGATTGAATTTTCATCCTTAAGAAGCTATGAATATAGTAGAGTTCTATTGTGGAGTAAGACTTATTAAAAAAAAGTAATGTAACATATAGCATCCTATGCACTGTGATTATAAGGCAATAGATGAAGCTTTTAAGTGGACTTATTTTTTTTAAGTGGAACTTATTTTTTTTTAAAGGAAATCCATTATTTTTTAGTTTTTCTTTTTTATTTTCTTAGCTTTTGGGTTGGCTTTAATGTTGACAGTTTCCCTGATCTCATGTAGTTTTCACTGTATGAGGCATATTCATATATAGCATAGTGTTTAAGGTATAAGCCTTGGAGCCTGAAGAGCTAGTGTTGATGTCCACCAGTCAAAGACAACCAAGAACATATCTGTAGTCAAAATTGGGCTTCATTCTTTGCTACATCAAGGGAGGCCACACACCTTGAGAAATTGTAGTGTATCTTAGTTCGAAAGGGTTAGTGGAAGCTTGTTACAGAATTTGGGCTTGTGTAAGGTAGTCTGGGGGAAGATTCAAAGAAGTGAGAATCTGTGTTGAATTTGGGTGCTCTTAGAAAGTAGGGCAGTTCAACTATCCTAACTTTTATCGAGGAGGTGGAAGGAACAGGCAGTGCTAGGGTTGTTACGTCGGAAGAAGCAATAGTCACTTTTGCAGGTAGAGAAGGGGAATGGCCGGTCTTTTTGGTTGTACAGTGTCTTTGCTTTTACTTCTGTTCAGACATGATGATGTAGTGGTGTTGTATAGCCTCATTCCCTACGAGCCGCAGAGAGTGCTTGTCTGATAATCCTGTGGAACTGTTTACATTTACCAGGGGCATACCAGAGCCTAACTGATAGCAACGAAGCCAGCTACAAGCTGATGGCTGTAAGGAAATCTTTTTCTCTTAATAGTTTTAAATTCCTCCTCTGCCATTTACCAGCTGTATGATTTTAAGGTAAGATAAATAACTCTGTGCTCAATCATCATAAAAGTGGGGATGATGATACCTTCTTCATAGGATTAGTTTGAAAGATGAATGAGTGAATACATGTAAAATGCCCAGAACACTACCTGGTACAAGGTCGTTGCTCAGTTTAGCTAAACCATCAAAATAACAATAATTAAAATAATTTATAATACTCTTCATCACACACATGAACTTATGGCCTTGTGTATTCAAGCCCTCATACCCAGTAGAGAAATACAATCTACGAAGTAGACAAAACTGCTCATTTAGTTAGGACATCTATTTTGTTTAGTGATGGAGGAATACTGACAGATTATTATTGTTCAGTGTCATTTATGAAATGCATTTATTCATTGGACAACAAAACATGTATTTTCCTATAAACCTTTTCCTTTCTATTCTAAATCTATTCATTTAGTCACTCAAGAAATAAAATTCATAGTGAATTGCTTTTCTCCCTTTTTCCTCACCCTTCTACATCTAATCTGCCCAAGTTTTACAGATTTAACCTCCTAAATATATTTTGTTTCATTCCTTTCTGCTGCCTTAGTCAAGGAGCTCATGATTTCTCACCAGAATCACTGGGATGATCCACTTGATCTTCCAACCACTAGACTTGTTCCTGTCCCCTGTTTTAACCAGAATATTGCATGAGTCAACTCTCTGACACAAAACATCTGATGACCTTCTCTTCGTCTACATAACAAAAGCCCAAAATGCTTAGCATGGTACATGAGCCTTTTAAATCTTCACCCAAGTTTGATTTCTGGCCTTCCCTGCCACTTCTGAGTTTGATCCTGATTTTGTTTCTACTGAACTGTTTTCTGTATTTTATTTTCTGTGCCATTTCAAGTTATTTGTTCAAAGAATTATGATATAATAATTCCAGTAAATGAAATAATGCAAAAGGGATTTTACATAATTTAAAAAGCTAGAGTAATGAAAAAATGAGCGTAGTTCTTTATTGTGGAGATCTCAAGATTCAGTTCTATAATCTAGTGCCACCTAGTGGTAAGTACTTTCAGTTTTTCTCTCTATAACCCCCTGGGAAACTTCAAATGCACTTTGACACCCCCTTTTCCTTCCTACTGTCATTGCACTGATCATTGGATCTTTGAAAATCATACTTACCAGAGTTTTTTAAAGCTTTGACATATTCTGATTTCATAAATGCACTTAAATATGTCATAACCTGCAACTCAAAAGAGTGTAAGATTGGGGGTGGAATGCCATATTCAAAGAATTACAGGGATTTTCAAGTATTATTAAATTAAAACCTGAGGAGTTTGTTTGTTTTCCTATTTTTAATACTTATTTTAAAAAATATTTATTTCTTTATTTTGAGAGGTTGGGGAGGGGCAGAGTGAGAGAGAGAGAGGAGAGAGAGAGAGAGAGACAGAGAGAGAGAATATGAATGAATTCCATGCAGGCTCTGTGCAAGGCTCAATTCCACCAACCATGAGATCATGACCTGAGCCAAAGAGCCAGATGCTCAACTGACTGAACCACCCAGGTGCCCCGCCCCCTCCCCCTATTTTTAATTCTTTTAAAAAGTAAAATTAACTCTAGAGTTATCAGTAACTGAGGCAGAATTCTTTTACTCTCCCTTAATCTCTTTTTTCAAACAGTGACTGCACTTCTGTTAAATGTCAGGCTCTATTTTAGGTATTCTTCATGCTAATGAACTCAAGTTTCCAGATGAATAATGGTAGCTATTGGCTAACCATTGCACTTTTTTCTCCAGGTTCTTATTAGTTGAGCTGTAGGGTGTAAGCAGTGGTGTGTTGGTAAATGTTAGACAAACAGTTCTCCAAAGGTGGGGGGGGGGACCACCGGATTTGTAGCATTTACCAATTTTCATGATGTAAATGACTGTGTCCCAACATGGCTGATTTTAAGGTACCAATGTGACATCACTGAACACAAAGTTGGAAGGAGGGGTTTACAATAGGCAGGTGGCAGTGCACCACTTGATAGGGAAGTATTTTTGTACTATACCATTTTGCCTCTTTCATTTGAAATCACTCTCCCTTTGGCTTATATTTATCTGTAAATTTGTACGTATTTTCTGTTCCTAGACCTTTTTCAGTTGTTTATTTTCTCCTGAAATAGCAGCCAGGTTACTAATGATCCTAGATATGTCTTAGAATTCTCACTAGAGACAAGTCTTTGGCCTCAGTTATTATTGTGTTTAGCTATATGTAACATGAATTTCATAGCTGCATGCTTAAATAAAGAAGGAGTTTATGATTTCCGTAGATAAAAACAAGTCTGGAGATAAGTCAGCTCCAGGAGACCTACACTTTTTGTTGTTGTTTCCTGCCCTGCTACCCACAGTATGTAGCCCTCAAATTCATGGTTAAAAGAGATCTGCTGAGTTATAGGAATAGGACCACATTCCATTCAAAAAGGAGGAAGGACAAAGTATGAAAGGTATATGCTAGTTGGCTTTATCTCTTTTCATTTGGAATAAATAGCTTTGTAGAAGCTGTACCTAGTCAACTTCTATCTGAATGTTGTTGACCTGAACTATGTCACATGACCATCCCTAGCCACAAAAGAGCCTGGCAAATAAATCTTTTGTAAGAAAGAAAAGAGATTTAGATCTATTCAGCAAGCAACCAGCTGTGTCTACCGGTCTGTTGTGCTTTTGGTCCTGGTTCAACCCTATGAACCCTAGAAAGGTGTAATTTCTTCCTGCTATCTTCTCAATCTACAGTTTAAGCAAAGTGTATTTTGAACCCTAAATCATGAAGTCCTGTGTTCAGTAGAATTGCTTTAACTTCACACGATTGTAGACTCAAGTGGTAGATAGGATACCCTGCTTCCTCAGTCCTATGTTTCCTTCCATGTGGAGAGGGCTGCACTACATTAATATTCCTGGCTTCCCTCAGCTCTCTGTTCCACTCTGCCCTTGGGGATAAGGAAGTCAACATAAGTAGTGCTTTCTTTTTCTCTATCTCTCAGAAATAAGCTGCTTACAGATAGCAAACATACTCTTCTGTTCCTGCCTTTATTTTTACAGGGATAAGCATAAACCAGTGTTGTCTGTGCCTGGATAGGTGTTTTTGTATGATTCTGAGGCCTGGTATTAGGAAACCTGCTTAAACTTTTTTCTTAATGTTTATTTATTTTTGAGACAGAGGGAGAGCGTGAGTGAGGGGAGGCAGAGAGGGAGACACAGAATGTGAGGCAGGCTCCAGGCTCTGAGCTGTCCGCACAGAGCCCTAGGCGGAGCTCGAACTCACAGACCTTGAGATCATGACCTGAGCCAAAGTCGGATGCTTAACCGACTGAGCTGCCCAGGTGCCCCATAGGAAACCTGCTTTTACATGGATCTAGGCCAGTTCTCCAAATTAAGTTTTACCAGTGATAGAGGTAATAATTCATGCTCTATCTCTTATGTGCATTTCTTAAATAGCTTAGACATTGAGTGGGGGATAGTTTAAGGTGCATTACTTAAAAAAAGCAGCTTGTTGCTATTGCTTTGAAACATGTTGAGTGTGACTTGATCACTTTCTAGCCTTAAATAGAACAAGTCTAATGTCATAATTATCATATGAAATTAAAAATTTTTTTTTCAACGTTTTTTATTTATTTTTGGGACAGAGAGAGACAGAGCATGAACAGGGGAGGGGCAGAGAGAGAGGGAGACACAGAATCGGAAACAGGCTCCAGGCTCCGAGCCATCAGCCCAGAGCCTGACGCGGGGCTCGAACTCACAGACCGCGAGATCGTGACCTGGCTGAAGTCGGACGCTTAACCGACTGCGCCACCCAGGCGCCCCTATCATATGAAATTTTATATGAAACATTCAGTCTTGTGATTTTTGATCTCCGAAGAGATTTCGGTCTCATTTAATGACTATTTTTAGTGTAAAATAAGAAATGTTGGTGGGAATACAAACTGGTGCAGTCATTCTGGAAAATAGTATGGAGGTTTCTCAACAAATAGAACTACCCTATGATCCAGTAATTGCACTACCAGATATTTACCCAGAGAATACAAAAACTCTAATTCAAAAGGATACATGCACCCTGATGTTTATAGCAGCAGTATCTACAATAGCCAAGCCAAATTATGGAAACAACCCAAGTGTCCATCGATTGGTGAATGGATAAAGATGTGGCATACAGATATATGTGGTGGAATGTTAGCCAGCCATAAAAAAGAATGAAATGTTGCCATTTGAAACAGCATGGATGGAGCTAGAGAACATTATGCTAAGCAAAATAAGTCATTCAGGGAAAGACAAATACCATATGATTTCATTGATATGTCGAATTTAAGAAACAAAATAAACAAGCAAAGGCAAAGAGAGAGAGAGGCAAACCAAGAAACAGATTCTTAACTATAGAGAACAAACCGATGGTTACCAGAGGGGAGGTGGGTGGGGAAATGGGTTAAAAAGGTGATCGGGATTATGGAGTGCACTTGTGACAAACACTGGGTGTGACACGTTAAGTGTTGAATCACTATATTGTACACGTGGAACTGATATTACACTGTATGTTAAACTAATTGGAATTTAGATAAAAACTTTAAAAAGTAGGAAACACTTTAAAGAAATCATGTGACTGCAATATACATAGAGGTCCCAGCGTGCTTACTTTTCACAAAGGTAGAACCAATTTTCTTAGAAACAGAGTTCATTAGCATCATTGACAGCTAATGAGAAAGTAACACATAGACTTAGGCGTACGTATTGCAGATTCTATGTCAGCCAAGAAGACTTCAGTTGCAAGTTATAGAAAATTCAAATGAGTCTGGCTTAAAAAAAAATAAAGGGGATTTATTATTTACCTGATTGAAAACTCCAGAGATAAATGTTACTGTGGGATTGATCCTGAATCTCATTTAACACGACTCAGGACCTAATTTCTTTCTTTGCATTTTTGTCACTTGGTGTCACTAAATTGACTTCGTTTTGGGAGGACTCCCCCAACTCTGAATTGATTTCAGTAGCTCTGAGAGTTCCATGAATCCTCAATCATAAAACAGGAATCTGTCTCAGCACTGTCAGACACATGTTTTTAAGCCACTGTGATGGGACCAGCTTAGGTCATTGTGCAGTCATGAAGAGGGATGGTACATGCAGGGATGATGTTCTGCTAATCATCGTGCACCCCTGAGCATGTGAGGCCAGTTCAATCCAAACCACAAAGCTGAGTATGGAGGAGACATTCCTTCCCTCCTGAGAAAGAAGAGAATCAGTGACAGTGACAACAACAGATATTCATTCGTTGTTTCCAGAGTACATTTCCTATTTTCTTCACTTATAAGACTTAAAGTAACTGAAAAATTCACCACTATTTTGCTTTTTACCTAATACATTTTTAGAGATTAGGCCCAAATTAAAGGGTAAAGAAGTAATTTTACTGTGTGGTTCTATTTTCTATCAGTTACTTTAAAAATTGCTAAAGCAACTTTGCCATGCAAGTGGTAAAATGCATCATTTATTTGGAGGCAGTTATATTTAAAAACATGTCCATGTTGCAAAGAAAATCCCAACTCCAGTGTCTGATCTGATGACTCATCACTCTCATGGTTTCAGACATGCCTCTTAAATAATATCCCCTTTCAATGTGGTGTTTAAAAGAGAATATCATATGTTAAATATCATGAAACCACACAAATGCACTTGTTAAAATTAACCATCCTTCTTTCACAAAGCTCAGCCCCACCTGTGGGCCTCATCACATCACGTCTCATGTTATTTAGGGTTGAACTCCGTTATACTTTTTCGGGGGTGGGGGAGTGACTAACTATAACACAACACTGGCACAGGAAATTTGTAGAGGAGTGTGGGAGACCAGATGGTAAGAGGCTAAGAGAGCTTTACTAAAGGGAGAATTAAAGAATTATTAAAAGGTGGATGTTTTATGTAATGCTCTATGGGGTACAATGCTGTCTTTTTTAACTCCTCAGTACAGCTTCCTTAAAATTTCCATTATGCATTAATACTTTTATGGTATAGATATATGGGATTGGGGCAGACTTTCTCAATCTGGGAATAGAGTGAAGACAGTGGTATCCTGAGATAGTATTGTATATTACTTTCAGCCACTTTTGAAGACAGTCTACTAAAGATTCGATTTTATAGTGTTTTACTGGTCTTAATGAATGAAAGAATCAAGAGTATCTGTCTTCCGGAGAATACTACATATGTAAACAGGGGGGCTGATTGAGGCATAATTTGAAGCAATGCAATATTGGTATAGATGGCTAAGGAGCACTGACAGATCATGCTGGCAGGCAGATGTGAGGTGCTGAATTCTCTGAGGAAGAACATTCTGTTAACTTGAAGATAAATCAGGTTTCTTCAATTGGTCTAATGGTCAGATCTGAAGTTGGAGAGCATGTAGAAATAATCTGTGCCCGTTCCTTTAGCTTTGTGTGAAGATACATTACATGTTATGTATTTATTGGCATATGAGCATACAGGAATTATATAGGAAAACTTCTGTGACCTCAAATACTGGTATAATGAAGTACCCTACATTTAAATAAAATAGATTGTGTGTGTGTGTGTGTGTGTGTGTGTGTGTTAATTTTGTCATGGTAGTTGGCTCCAAACAGTACTGTACTGAGTTGGTTATCATCAATTCTCTTCCAAGAAAAATCCTGTTTAATAAGAGCTTTCTCTGTACCTGTCACTCTCTAAAATAATTTAATTGAGTTGTATTCTCATGCATATTGGTGGCAAGATTCTTTCTGTTCTCTATCAAGAAACAGCCTCTTTTTTAACTCCTTGCCTCTTCCTACTTATCTCAGCAATGCGGTTTTCTCCACATCTTGGAAAAAGTCACTCAAATTCTCAAATCACTCTTACAAATCAACAAAATTGGACAGAAAAAAAAATCAGGGGCTGGGAGAATGAAGAGGTTGATATTCTCAAAACTCGCGCATTGAAGGCACATCTTTTATTTGTTCCCTTGGAAGTGGTATTTTGGGTAATTTGTGAGTTTAGTTTTTTTTTTTTTTTTTTTTTTTTTTTTTTAACATTTTTTATTTATTTTTGGGACAGAGAGAGACAGAGCATGAACGGGGGAGGGGCAGAGAGAGAGGGAGACACAGAATCGGAAACAGGCTCCAGGCTCCGAGCCATCGGCCCAGAGCCTGACGCGGGGCTCGAACTCACGGACCGCGAGATCGTGACCTGGCTGAAGTCGGACGCTTAACCGACTGCGCCACCCAGGCGCCCCGTGAGTTTAGTTTTTAAGGTAAAATACAAAAAAGAAAACAAACAGTGTAAGTTTTGGCTAATCCTTGTATGTTTCTATGGTAGATAGGCTGGTCGAATAGGACAGATGACATTTATTTTTGTTGTAGTGTAAAAATTACCTTGCTTATGTTGCTTTATTTATTTATTCAGTAAATATTTATTATCTACTATGTGCCAGGTATTTGGGGATCACATGACCAAAACAGTGGTCCTTGCCTACAACGTGTACATAACAGGAAACAAATAAAAAATACATTGTAATTAGAAGGAGATAAGTGTTCTGAAAAAGATTAAAAACCATAAAGTAGGTCTAGGGGATCGGGAATGGGGGTAAAGAGTTGGAGACAGGTCGAAGTGTTGGGTGGTCAGGATAGGCCCCTTGAGAAGGTGCGATATGAGGAATGAATAAAGAAGGTCTCTACTGACGAGATGTTTAGAAAATGTCTGCTGATATCTGGAGGAGTGGTATTCCAGGCAGAGGGAGCTGCCAGAGCACTGGTCCTAAAGTGAGAAAATGCAGGGAAGACGCGGTTGGATCTGAGTGAGCCAGCAGGGGAGCGGTAGGGGAGGAGGCCAGAGAGTGACGGGCACCACATCCCCTAGGCCTGGTCAGCAAAATAGGGAGCTACCAACTGGTTTCAAGCATATTTGACTTGCTTTCTTGCTGCTGTGTTGACACTGAGGTGAAGGGGGACAGCGTGGAAGCAGAGAGGCCAGTTAGGAAGTTTTTACAGTATATCACATGAAAAATGGTGATGACTTCACCGGGCTTGTGCTAGAGGAGGTGGTGAGATGGTGAGAAGTGTTTAGGTTCGGGATGCATTCTGAAGGTAGGTCCTATAGAATTTCCTCATGGGTTGGATGAGCAACTAGAAGGAAAGAGTTACCATTAACCGAGATGGAATGCACTTTTTCTCTTTAAACCCATTTATCGATGTTTCCCGTATTTTTTTTTTTTTAATTTTTTTTTTTTCAACGTTTATTTATTTTTGGGACAGAGAGAGACAGAGCATGAACGGGGGAGGGACAGAGAGAGAGGGAGACACAGAATCTGAAACAGGCTCCAGGCTCCGAGCCATCAGCCCAGAGCCCGACGCGGGGCTCGAACTCACGGACCGTGAGATCGTGACCTGGCTGAAGTCGGACGCTTAACCGACTGCGCCACCCAGGCGCCCCGTTTCCCGTATTTTAAAACACCGTATTATTCTTTTTCCCAATAAGGAAATGAACACTTAAGATGAGAATTAATTACATGCGTCTTTGGTTTGCAGATAAGCAGTATCGATTTTTTAATTTGATGTATATTTGTGGATGTGTTTGTTTCCTTTTATATGAAGAGGTTTTCTTCTCTGAATAACTGTGAGGAGAGAATGCAAAGGTATATTAAACCAGTAACTGGAGTTCAGTAAAGTAACTGTGATATTAAAATCATATAAAGATTTCAGGGGAGAACGGAGTAAAATAACTCTTTCTGGGGTCTTTCACTGATGATTACGGAGGGTAGTTGTTAGTTAAACGTATTTATACTTTTTTTTCCCTTCTATTTCTCCTATCTTGCTCATGGTACTTCCTTGTATTGTTTTCATTGAATATTGTAGGGTTGTTTCTAAGGCTGTCATAAACTCAGAAAGAAGGCTTAAAGAAGTCCTTAAAGAAGGACTCCTCACCTAAAGAAGAGAACTAAAATCACTACCGGTTGAAACTGCCTTCTGATATAGAATGGTTCCTAATCTTTGTGGCAGTTTGGGGAGGGATAGTGGGAGGAAGGGAGTGGCACAATGGGTTAGTAGGGGGCAACATCATTTCTGCACCATTTTCTAGAGATTTGAATACACAAGGTCTTCATCTTTCAAACGTAAGTTGGAAATATTATCATGAATGAAATAAAAATTATTTACACTGGTATCTGATTCATAGAATCTTTTTGTTATTTTGTACTTCTGAAGAAGTCGATGGATACTACGATTATAAATAGTCTCATGAAATCCTTTTAAATCCCAAATTGGGTCCTCATAAATTTGAATGCATAGGAAGTACTTGCCCAAAGAATTAAAATTTTAAAAAGTATAAAAGAAAAGAATTAAAAATGGGAGGGGCGCCTGGGTGTCTCAGTCTTTTAAGCGTCCGACTTCGGCTCAGGTCACGATCTCACAGTCCATGAGTTCGAGTCCCGCGTCGGGCTCTGTGCTTACAGATCAGAGCCTGGAGCCTGCTTCGGATTCTGTGTCTCCCTCTCTCTCTGCCCCTCCCCTGCTCATGCTCTGTTTCTCTCTGTCTCAAAAATAAATAAAAAACATTAAAAAAATTTTTTTTTAATGGAGAAAATAGTCCTAAAAGGAAAATACGACTCCCGAAGTGTAGGGAGAAACAAACTGGAGACCTAGAAAGATTGATAGAGAGGAAACATATTAGGAATGATATGAATGAAGGTCTGTGGTGGACAACTGAATGGAGAAGGAAACAAGGTTGATGGTGGAGATGATTGGCAACGGAGAGTGTACATTATAGCTAGGACAACACTGCTGAGAGGACTCACAGAGGTGGGCAAAGTGAATGGAAGGAAAAATAAAGGAGGAAGCTTTGCTATCATAATATCAACTGTAATACTGTGAAATCTTCGGGACTTATCAGCTTGGAAGAATCACAGTATTCTGCGGAATCTTTTTTTTTTTTTTTTCACTTTAATATGAGGTATGGGGTCTAAATGGGTGACTTTTGTTATTGGTTCACATTCCTATGAAAATGAGTGATCATGAATTTTTATCGCATTTGTTTCAATAATCTACAAATCTTTATTAGGAATCTCAGTGAGTAAAAATTACTTTATCTGTCCCTGCCACCCCTCTACAACCTCTCCAAGATTTAGACTTAAATCTAGGAGAGAATCGTGTAGATGAATACTGCACAAATAGTTTGAATGGTGCTACCACATATTCCTAGACTCTCATTTAAACTTGAAATTCAGGAGACCAAAAAACAGCACAGTAGTTTTGCATCTTTCCCCACTCTTCAAACACTGGCCTTTCCTCAGTTTTATATAAGTTTATGTGGAACCACTTACATATAACTCTCAGAAGTTATTAACATCTTGATGATTAGTTTCTGGTAGAAAGGAATCTGTGGTGTTATTGTCTTTACTTTTTTTTTTTTTTTTTTTTTTTTTTTTTTTTTTTTTTTGAGTGACCGAATAGAGTCATTGAGAGAGTAAATGATAAAGGGAGCAAAACTTGACTTAAATTCAGTGTCTGATGAACTTCTCAGTTCATGGAACCCATTATTTTTTATTAAACTCACTGAGTGCTATTCCCTTTCCCATTATACCTCTGGGGAAGCATTCTCTTTTTACTGAAGATTAAGAAACTTATTGAATAATCAAAAAGAAATTATCAAATAGGCTTGTTAAACCACCAATGACTTTTATTGTCACCATACATCTTATAAGTGACAGCAGCACAGGGGGGACATCAATAACAAACACAATGATATCTCTTATTTTAGAAATACTGTAATTCATGTAGGAGTACGTGGTTTACAGATTTCTCAATCTGTCCATTTTAAGTCTAGTCCCCACAAATGCCATGCATGTAGGATGCATTTGGTATTCAGTATTGTGAGGCACTAATCAGCTAAGTACCGTAATCCTCCTTACAGGGTACATTCTTACTTGACCTGGAGCTATATACAGCCACATAGTAACAGCATTACAGAGTAACCTTTTTCTTAACAGGCTCATCACTACAGGATTCTATGACTCCATCCATGAATGAGTGCTGTTTTGTGTGTAAATTTTTAGTAATTCAGTTTTGGAAAAAAAAAATGATTGTAAGCACATAGAGATTTTCAAATCATCTGATTAAGGATGGATCCTATGATTTTGCTAGAGCTAGAGAAGGATTAAATGAAAACACTGCCTGGCACAGTGTTGATGTATTTTTGTCAACAATGATGCTTCGTGCTGGACAGATGTGCATTGGTTGAACACAAGGTAAAACTATAAAAATGTGTTAAATGTTGCGATGTGTTAAAAAAAAGTTTGGTCTTTTTTGTGTGTGTTTTTTGATGAATATGAATTGTTTGATTTGTTAAAAGTTTTTTGTGGAAATTCTAGGAATAGAATCTATATATTTCATATTTTACAGGATCCTGTATTTCTGTTAATTCCTTGATTTAATGTGTCTTAATGATTTCAAATTTCCAAATTTGATTACAATGTTATGTTTAAACTATATGGTTAGAATTGTGTAGAATTAAAATAAACCATTTAAATTTATTTAGCAATAGCCATGCTTTATAAAGCTTTTATAAAGATAGAGGGTTTTTTTCAGGTTATTCATTCTTCAAATATCATTTCTCTTCTTTTACTTATAAATGACAGTAGTTTAATGATCTCTACTAATAAAGGTTATGAGTAAGAGACTTTCTTATAGGTAGTACTTAATTGAATAGCATAAAATTTGAATTTGAAGAAATTAAGTCTTCAAATACTTTACTTTCAATATCATGATTCTTAAAAATTGTATAGGTCTTAAGAATTAAAAACATATAAATATTAAAGCTTAAGTTTCCATGTAAGCTTTCACTGTCTTTATAAATGTCTTCAAATATTTTATACCAGATTATATTTTCAGAGCCTGAATGATTTTTTTTGTAGTATATGTAGTTGGTATCATGGGTGGTATAATATCGCAAACTACATAGCATGGTTAAAGTTGTAAATATGGTAGAAACCTGATGAGTTGTTACACAGTATGTAAGTTGAGACTGCCTTTGGGAAATTGTTGAAAATGACTTTAATTGGGAAAGAATCTTTATTTGGAGTTTTTCTATCAGTCAATCTGAGTTTTAGACACAGAGCTTTAAAGAGACTATTTGGTAGTTTCTTGCTCTAATCAGAGTAACATTTATTATAGAGGATATAGTGAATATATAGCTAGAATATTTAGAAATAGATTGAATAGTCCATATGACAAAATAACTACAAGCAATGAACAGAAATGCTACCCTATAATATGGTGAGAGAGAAAATAATTGTAATAACCTAGATTTCAATAAAGAGTTAAGATGAACAGATATGAGGCACATATAAAGTGAATGCAAATATATATATACTGATATTGTTATATCAGAAATAGGGATTGATTGAAGCATAGAGGTAAAAAGTAAGGCACCATATGATGTCACAAATACATTTTATTCTAAAGAAAGGCATAATTTTGGATCCTGCCTCTTAATATCTCAGCGTCTTGGAAGGATTAAGTGACATATAACATCTTGGATGAATTGTTCCATTCTTCTGAATTATAATTTGTGCGTGAAATAGTGTTAAATCCTTTATGATTGTTTAGAGATTTGTATAATTTATCATTATATTCTTTTACCTATTAGATGTTTTCCACCTGATAAGAATAAATGCTAAGACTTGCTTATAAAGGGCAGTAGGGAAGATGGAGATTAGTGATATAGTACTTGAATTTTCATAGGTTTTCTTCAGTTCCTGAAAAAAATATATGGTGTCTAAGAAAACACAGCAGTTTTAATTTAAAGGAGAGTATAAATGAAGTAATTCATGATCTAGTTGGTAAAATTATTTGACAGAATATTTTAATATTTTGGACTAAATGATAGCAGATTCTTCACTGTTTGACAAGAGTAGTCGTAGAATAAAACTTGCCTCACTCCCAGCATAGCTTCAATATACTATAAGATACTATACCTTAGAATGCATTTTTAAAAACTTAATTTCATGTTAAGTAACAGTGACAATAGTTATCCCAATTTCAGAAATCATGAGCACTGTTCTATTTTTACTTAAATCCAGTACAAATCAGCATCTACAGGATGATTCAGATGCTTCAGGCAAATTTCATAATCTCTAGAACAATGTGATGGCTGGATTTAATGTTGAATTCAATTTTTCTAAGGTATGATTTTAAAAAGCACGTAGATGACTTTCTAAGTGCTAATTAATAATAGGCTTTCTTTTGGAACTGAATTCTATGATAAATATTATTTACCAATAAAATAGAATATATTTTTTCTATTGTAAAGGCTCACTATAGTCACTTTATTTGTACTCTACTTACTTTCAAAAATTTATGTTCATTCCTCAGGGAATGACATGTTTTCTTTTCTTCGCCCTCCCTCTGTCCCATAACACCAAGTGTGATGCTAAATGTATTACTTGCATCCCCTAATTTGCAAAGAGGTTTTGTTTTAAATGTTTAATTGTAAAGCGATTGACACTCAGAGTACATTTGCCAAAGAAATCATTTTATAAACAATTGTTGGATTTTGAAGCTCAACAACAAAAGCCAAAGTAACATACAATATGGTCTACTAAGAAAAGCAGTTCCTTCCTTTCCCTGATAGTGTTATCACTGCCAAGACAGCAGTAGGGGAAAGAGAATAACTAGACTATTTTAGCAAATTGGTGGGTTTGGGTATAGAAGGAAAGAGCATATCCTGAAAAGTAGAGATCATCTAAGGGAGAACTAACCAGTTCTTTAATTCAACAGATATTTATTGAGCATCTATTATGTGCCAGCGTCCATAGACCCAGTTGCTGTTCCTCATGAACCTTCTTGCTTTAGAGTATAATATACATTCCTGGATAGAAATGGGTAAGATTACTTAGGGAAGAAGTATAGTAAGGAGGAGGAAGGCCACTGTTAGGTTGAATTGCCTTCAAAATATCCAATTTCTCTGTTAGCATTTTCTGATTGATTGATTGATTGATTGATTTTACTTTCTTGTATGGCCTTAGGTCCCACATTTTAGAGATTAATTTGTATTAACAATCTTAAGGCATGTAAGTATTTTTTATAATATTATAAAGCCAATACCCCTTCATTCTGATTTAATCTGGTCATTTTTCTTTTGACTCCCAACTGGGATCAAGTATAATGTGGAATTGGAATTTTCTCAGTTTGAGAGCATGAAATCTTTTGAAAAGGAGGGGTACAGGAGGAGGCTTGATGGGCTGATTTTAGATGGATTCTAGAGATGAACTACCTGGAAAATCCGTGATTTATATCAAACAATCAAGAATTTGGTAGATTTTATATTTTATAGCACAGTTGTCAGTAAACAACAACAACAAAAACCAAAGTGATAGTAACTGAATGAGAACACCCAAAACATTTCCAGTGAAGTTGTATATTTTATATAAATGGGCTACACTCAGTGTACCTACATTACTGAGGTCTTGGTTCAAATGTACGTTTTCAGGAAGACATTTCTTACCAAAAGTAGCTTCCTTCAGATACATTTCATAAATTTGCCCTGTTTCAATTTTCTTTCATAGTATTTACCACTGTATGGAATTGCCTTTATTTGTTTAGTGCCTAATTTATTTGCTGATTGTTTGTCTTGCCCACTAGAAAGAAAGCTTATTTAGGGCAGGGACTTTATGTGTCTCTTCTCTAATGTAGTTCCAGCAACAAGAATCATAGCTGGCACATATTAAGCCCTAAATAAGTATTTGTTCAGCGAATGAATTAATAGTGGAACTACAAAGGTATGATAGACACAGTCCTTCCTGGTTCAAAATTTAAAGTCCAGTGGACAATGCAGAACACTAATTAGGTAATTGTAAATAGAATGGGGAATAGAATGTGTGCTGGGGAAATACAAAGGCACAAAAGTGAGCTCTAAGTGATGATCTGATCTTACTGGTCTATGGTAATGAGGTAATACTGCTTTCAAAATTTATATACTTATAGCTAGCTATAAAATTTCCTTTTCAACCCACACTGGATTTTAGGGAAATTAGAATTTATTTAAACAATGAGGGGATGGTCAAAGTGGGCGAGAGGGCGTGGGAGGTACGCGCTTCTAGCTACAGAATGAAAAAGTCACAGGGATAAAAAGCACAGCATAGGGAATGTAGTCAATGATATTGTAATAGCGTTGTATGGTAACAGGTGATAGCCACGCTTGTGGTGAGCACAGCATAACAAATAGAGAAGTTGAATCACCACGTTGTATGCCTAAAACTTACGTAACATTGTGTGTTAACGATACTCAAATAAAAAAGTTTCAAAAATAAATGAAGTTAAAAAGATCGTTTTCTTATGTATCATATAAATCTGAGAAACATAGAATCTTACTCTTGAAAGAATATAATTTCTTGATATTATATTTGGTTTATGAATAATCTGTCTTTTTAGAGACAAATATATTTATTGACTGAGGTTGGAAAAAAATAACACCCCAAAATGTATTTGAATTTCCGACATAAAGTATGCATCTAATGGAGGTTAGATGGTCAGTTTAGAGGAACTGATTTAATTGCTTATTCTTTAGAGTTCTCTAGAGAAGTTCTCTTTTATTTCAGTTAGTTTTTTTTAATATAGTAAGTAGATATAAGTAGCCAGTTAAAGAGATGTGAATATGTTGAAAATTGGCACAGTTAATTTTGACATTTTGACAGAAGTATCATTATTTTTTTGCTATCCCTAAAGCTTTCATTTAGGCATATTAACTTGATGAAGTTATGGTGTCAGTATTATAAGATCATAGTCCCTAAGAAATGGAAGAGTTTTAGAATCATGCGCCTTCTCAAAATCAAGGATCCTCTCTTATCATTTCTTTATTCCTAATCTCTATTATAGTATGTGGCATTTAGTTCTTACCTAATACATATTTGTTAAAATAATATATGAATTAATGTGTATAGTCTAAAATATAAACTTTCAAAGGTTAAATGGCCATGTAGGTTCAAATAACTGGTTAATAACAAAAACAGAACCAAGAAACTCAGATCCCTTAATTCTATTCTTTTTATGACACATTGCCACCATGCTAAATTATTTTTTTTCTTTCATTATATGTATAAAAAAATGACAAAAAAGTAAAAGGAATTATGTATAATGGGCACACATATATAGGATATTAGGTAGGTTTATGCTCTATTTTGAGTGCTCTGTTTTGATTATGTATTTTATTTTTTTAATGTATTTTTTTAAAATGTTTATATTTGAGACAGAGAGGGCGAGCAGGGGAGGGACAGAGATTGGAGACACAGAATCCAAATTAGGCTTCAGGCTCTGAGATGTCAGCACAGAGCCGGACGAGGGGCTCAAACTCATGGAGCAGTGAGATCGTGACCTGAACCGAAGTCGGCCGCTCAACTGACTGAGCCATCCAGGCACCCCTGATTGTATATTTTAAACCATAGGAGTCTATGGTTTTATGTAGCAAAACCAAAAAGATTCAAGTCCTAAATGTTTTATATGTAAGTGTACATTTACATATCAATGTAAAAAAAAAATCACGTCCACTTGCCTAATCATAAAACATTTAGGAAAACAGACCAGTTCCTTCATTTTCTGTAATACTTTGTCCTTTGTGGTTCTGGGGAGAGTTTACCCTGGCTATACCTTTGTGTGACATTGAAAGGTGGAAGAGTTACAGAAGCCGTTATTGTCCAGCAGCGGTTGCTGGCAGGCACACGGGCAGATGTGAAAGTCTCCGTGGCTCCTGGCAAGCTCCTGTTAATTGACCACCCTCATGCCGTAGGCAGCTGAAATAATTGGTGGCAAACTCCGCAAAGACTCTTGAGATTAACAGCAGCTTTCTAATGAGCATTTTGAGAACTCTTGTCTTTTGTTCTTCAGGCTAAGAACAGCAGCATTAACTTCTCTGGCCTTCACTCCTTTGCTGGTTCCGTTGTGTGGCTTTTGATTCTGTATTAAAGCCCTCACTGTATTAAAGCCTGGAAAACCTAGAGTGACTCCTGTTTTTACTAACCAATCTTAATCGGTACATTGGCAGGTTGCATTTCAGATACAGGGGAAAGAGATTCGACGACACAGAAACTGTAGAGGAGCAGAAGGCTGTTCCTGGGTTGGGTTATTCCACCTGGATCCTTTCTCTGCTCTTGCTTTTAGGTCAAAAAATACATATGTATATACGATATACACACACACACACACACACACACACACACACACCGTGTAAGAAATTCACAACTGAGCTATCCAGTGTTGGTCATCTTTAACTTCAACTGACCCTGCTTTTTTATCGTCTCCCGTTCATATGTCCTGGCAAAAATCTCTGTAATAGTAATTCTCAACTTCTGTCATCTCCCCGCTGCTTTTCGTGGCTAGTGGTTGACATTTAGCTGGGTTTGTGCCAGGGAAGAGGACAGTGTGAACATCTTGTTGACAAAGAGTATTCTGTATGATTATAGGTTCCACTATATTGTACTAGTGTTAGAGGGGCAGGTTGAGAACTTAATATACAGTCTGTTCTTCTGAGGCTCTGAGGAAGTATGAGGGGTCAGATGGGATGACAAAGAGAGGTGTCATTGAGCTGGCCTTAATCTCAGTGAAGATGGAATAAAAATAGCAGTTCTCTGACTTCTGCAAAGATTTTTTTTTTGTTTCTGTGATGAATAAGTCATTATTTTCAGTATGTTTTTGAATTGTGTATCTCAAGTTAGAACAGTAAAGAAAAGTTGGAGATATAATGCTAAGATAAAGATTGAGCTGAACCGGTACTAGGAGTGATATAAGTAGCTGATGAATGAAAAATGATTTTTTTTTTAACATTTTTATTTATTTTCGAGACAGGGAGAGATAGAGCATGAACAGGGGAGGGGCAGAGAGAGAGGGAGACGCAGAATCTGAAACAGGCTCCAGGCTCTGAGCCGTCAGCACAGAGCGCGACGCAGGGCTCGAACTCACGGACCGCGAGATCGTGACCTGAGCCGAAGTCGGCCGCTTAACCGACTGAGCCACCCAGGCGCCCCAAATGAAAAATGATTTTTTAAGAGCCAGCGTTTAGTTTTAGCCAGAAAGTATTCAGCTCTTGAGCCAACTCAGTTTGGCTTCATTATATTTTCAAGTGACTTCGTATCGAGGTGTCAAGAATAGAGAGAATGTCAGGTGGAGTGTTTCAGAGCCTCTGAATAGCAGTTGGGAGATGGTCGAAGTGTATTGAGCAAAGCAAAGAAATCACAGTAAAGTCCATTTTGCAGAAGCAGAGTATGGTGCTGTCTTATTTCAGGGCGTTTTAAGTATATTCCATAGGTAGTGTGCAGGCGCTGAAGCGCCATATCAAAAGTACCTTTAACATTTCCTATTTGAACTGAATAAAATGAATATTAGTAAAACTTTTATTATGGCATGACGGTAAAAAGATTTTTTTTTTAAAGTAGAAGAACTATCAGAATATAATTCGTCATCCTGCCAGTGAATCAGTAAAACGTTGAATTGTTTAGATGTTGCTCTTCTCATCAGTCTTCTTCTTTGGTTACTTAGGACACGAAGTCCCTCAGTATCCAGAGATCAGAATAGAAGATACGACCAAAGAGAAGAAAGAGGAGAATATTCACAATATGCTACTTCAGATAACGCCATGCCGAGATCTCCATCGGATTACGCTGATAGGAGGTCTCAGCGTGAACCTCAGTTTTACGAAGAGTCTGACCATCTAAATTACAGGGACTCCAACAGGAGAAGTCATAGGCATTCCAAAGAATATGTCGTAGATGATGAGGATGTGGAGAGCAGAGATGAATATGAAAGGCAAAGGAGAGAGGAGGAGTACCAGGCGCGCTATCGAAGCGATCCGAATTTGGCCCGGTATCCAGTAAAGCCACAGCCCTATGAAGAACAGATGCGTATTCATGCTGAAGTGTCCCGAGCGAGGCATGAGAGAAGGCATAGTGATGTCTCTTTGGCAAATGCTGAACTGGAAGATTCTAGGATTTCTATGCTGAGGATGGAAAGACCATCAAGGCAGAGATCTATATCTGAACGTAGAGCTGCCATGGAAAATCAGCGATCTTACTCAATGGAAAGAACTCGAGAGGCTCAGGGACCAAGTTCTTATCCACAAAGGACCACAAACCATAGTCCTCCCACCCCGCGGAGGAGTCCGATACCCGTTGATAGACCAGACATGAGACGTACTGACTCACTACGGAAACAGCACCACTTAGATCCCAGCTCTGCTGTGAGGAAAACAAAACGGGAAAAGATGGAAACAATGTTAAGGAACGATTCTCTCAGTTCCGACCAGTCGGAGTCCGTGAGACCTCCACCACCAAAGCCTCATAAATCAAAGAAAGGAGGTAAAATGCGCCAGGTTTCATTGAGCAGTTCAGAGGAGGAATTAGCTTCCACGCCTGAATACACCAGTTGTGATGATGTGGAGATTGAAAGTGAGAGTGTAAGTGAGAAAGGTAAGCACTGGATTCCAATCACACCTTAGCTGTAGTTGATTCCATGAGGGTTTCTTTTTAGGCTGTGTTGGTGATTGACATTTAATAGTTAGATATTACTACCTTTGGAAGTTTCTTAATGGTGCTGGCTATGTGAAGAAAAAATTCACATAAAAGTTTTAAAAAGTGGATATCTTCTGTTATTCTTGTGGAAGAAAAGTCTATTGATTTTTTTTAAACCTATTTTGCTTTGTTTCTGAAAATTTTCTTGCATCACTTGATGCTGTATTAAAAAAATACCTATTACCTATAGTTGTAAATTAGCATTTTGTATGTGTTTCTTTTGGCAGGAAACAATATGTATTTACTCTAGAATAACTGAAAAATTCCTCGAAGTGTACTGAATGAAATACAAACTATCCATAATCTTTTCCCCCAAATATAACCGTTAACATTTTGTTGTATTTCTTCCCTTTTTCCTATGCATGTATATTTTACATGTTTATATATATAATTTTGTTCTGATTTTTTCAACTGATATCATGTCATTAGCTTTTTCCAAAGCCATTAGATGTTCTTCATAAATATGTTTTAAATGCCTGCACTAATCGTCTATTATATAGATGTGTACCACAAACTAACTATTCCTTTATTGGGAGCCATTGCAGTTGCTTCCAATTGCTAGCACAGATAATATTATAATGGTTATCTTTATATAAGAACTTTTGTCTAATACCTGAGAATTTCACAAATACATACTCATGCTTTGATTCTTACAAACTTTTGGTTCGGAATACCAACTTGCTTTCCAGAAAGGTTATAATGCTCCATACTCCTGTCAGATGTGCTTAAGTTTTGTCTCAAGATACCAAATCTTTGCAGTTGCATAGGGTACAAAATGCTCTCTCTCTCTGTCATTTTAATTTGAATTTGGTTGTGCAGTTGAATGTTTTATATGTTTGTTGGTGTTTGATTATCTTCTATGAATTGTCTGTTCATTCCTTTTATTTCTCCTGCCCATGTTCCTATTGGGTATTAATTAGTTTTTCTCTTACTGATTTATAAGAGCTTTTTATATGGTTAGGATTTTTACCCATTTAACTGTCATCTGTTTGAAATGTATTTCCCATTTTGATGTTTCTCTACTAGTTTTCTGTGGCCATTTGGAAATACTGAATTTAATAGAGCTGTTTTTGCATCTATGGTAATTTTTTCCCATTTCTTTTATCTGTAGAAACTCTTTATTCATCCCCAAATCAGTTAAATATTTAGCTGTGTATTTTCTCATGTTTTTATTATTTACTTTTTTAAACTTTAACTTTTTCATCTTTTTGTAACTTATTTTGGTATATGCCAAAATATACCAGATAGGTGAGTATCTGACATGAATCCCCTATACCACCCACCCTCTTGCACGACACACACACAGTTTTCTGGCACCTTTGATGAATAATCGACTTCCTCATGAGAATCAACAGGAATCAATAAATTCAAGAAGGCAGCTAGATATGGAATTAATATGGAATTATTTTGTACTGCACCAAAAATAATTAGTTGGGACAATGAATGAAAAGCAGTTCCCATTCTGCCCAAAAAACAGAAAATGTGATTTTAAAAATAACTAGTAAGAAATTTAAAAAATAACTAATAAGAAAGCTATAAAACTTACTGACTAACATAAAAGAAGATAGTCATTGAGTGAGTAGGTATTCATTTCATGTTCCTAATTGGGAAGGCTAAATATTGTAAAGATGCATGTTTTTTCTAAACAGTGTCTTGGGGTTAATGATATTTTAGGCATAATCCCAATCGGTTCCTGTATTTTATTTTTAAAAGTGAATCTGGAGGGAGGGTGTGCGGGAGAAAAATGTTAACTCTTTTTTTTTTTTCCCCTCTGTGCATTGTAGGCTCCCTGGGGACTAGAGATGGTAAATTAGACCGACAAAAGACAGATTAAGAGAGAAACACGTTTATTATGTGGATTGTGCATACCTGTGGGAGCTTCCAGCTACTTGAAACTTAAAGGGGGTGGTTAGAACTTGGGTTTCTATAGTATCTTAACAAAAGAACAATAGATTTTTAGAGAAATGAAAAGACTAAGGAAAGGGACTTTGAGTTTCTAGGTAGCAAATCATAGGAAGATAAACGTATGAGTGAACTAATGGAAGATGAGGGTTACCTAGTAAAGTTTGTTACACAGACTTCTCTGGAGCCATCTTTTGCCTGGTAGAAGAATTAACTTCTGTCCTTCCTTATAGAGAGGGCAGAGGGGACACATTTACAGATTTATATCATACCTATTTTAGGCTAATAGGGGGAGTGCAAGGAGCTTTTCTTGTATCTGCTTCTTCTCAGTTGCCTTCTGCTCAAAATAATCCTTATGCCAAAGTGGCATATTAAAACAAATAAGTGATAAAAACATAGAAAGTAGCACAAACCAAAGGGGAAGGGGTAAATTATTCAACAAATGGGCTTGGACAAAATGTAAATACAGTGAGGAAAAAAGTTAGACGCTCATTTCATACAAGTTGCATGGAAATTATAAATAATAAGAAAATTGTGTTTATTACAATAGATCTGTAAGAAGAAACTATAGATTTTAATTTTATCATAGAGCATATAGAAAGTTTATTTCCCACAAGCTGTAATACTTCCTTAAGTATAATCAGTAGTCTTTAGTTTGGTCGTTTTCCATGTTTGTCTGAGTATATCATAATATTAAGAGGTAAGAAAAAGATAGCTTGGTTATCTTTAGTGGATTAGTTTAGAATCTGTTACGTACTTCTATTATTCTTTGCTAAAGTAATGTCTTCAGTTTTACTACTTAAAGATATAAGAAATAAACACATAAAAATCTCACATAAATAAAAAGCTATATGAGTTGAATGAAAATTTTATGTTATGCTATTTAGTAGAACTAAAACATTTATCAAATACAGAAAGAAACGAAATGTCATTCACATCTGTATCCTCCCTTACTTGAACTCCTAGTAGACACCTAGACATGGTTCTCCTTCTCATCTGCCTAATAATCTGCTTTACAGGGTATGGTTTCTCCCAACATGTATTTCCAGTAAATAATCGTAATTCAGCTTTGGAGGAAGAAATTTAAATAAAATAACACTTTCCTGTTGGATATTACCCCCAATAATAGTATTCAGGGAGGTGAAGTTATAGCTGTTGAGAGACTGGGACAGAGATTAAACTTTGTCATGACTTTTCATCATGAGAGAGGCATTTTTGGTTGCTTGTGGAAAAAGTATCAGTCTGATTTTGGAATACGCTACTTATAAAGATATCTACCATTGTGATTCATAGCCATCATTGGTAGTTAACTAATGCTTGAAAATTCTTCCTAATAATTAAAAAGGTTTCATTAGCAGCGTTTCCCCCCCATATGCTTATATGTGGACACATCATTTTGATGAGGATCAACCAACTTTTAAAAGATAGTTATTTCCTTGCTTTATTATCGCTAGACTAAATGACCCCAAAGAATGTGTTTAACAACTGAGACATCTTTCTCATTGTCTTTACATTTCTGTCTCTTTTCATTCTTGTGCACAACCTTTCAAAAATGTGGAAAGCAAATTTGGATCACATAATACAAAGTATTAACCAGCATTGTATGGACAGCACCAGGCAGCATTCTTATTGCAGAAGGATTCTTTGCAGGCCCTTGTATGTCATATTACAGCCTCTACAAAACAGCAGGGTCTTTCCTGAGTTTTAAATAATAAAATTCTGTAATTCACAAGAAGCTTATAGTTTAATTTTTTTTTTCCCCTCTGCTGTCCTGTTGGCTAGCCACCTTCTTCTTCTCCTCCTCCTCTTCCTCTTCCTCCTCCTCTTCCTCCTCCTCCTCCTCCTCCTTTTTTCCCCTAACTTCACCTTTATTGGTGTTTGGTGGCTTTGGCTCTTGTCTTATTCATTTGTCATTTGTCTCTTTGGATAGATCTTATTATTCTAAATATACAGAATTTCACTCAAACTTATAATGAATAGATGTCATTTCATTCACTAAGTTCTGTTAAATGCTGCTGATAATTACAGTCTATGAGTGATTGGGCCATTATTCGTGAAACAATAAATGGAGAAGAGCTCTTTATGGAGAAGAGCATGGGTTTTAGAATCAGAGGAGTTTAAATCCTGGCTGTGAAATTCATTAACTGCATGATCTTCTCCTCCCTATTTAACTACTCTAGATCTGTTTCCTTATCTACTAATGTGATAGTGTGTTCATTGTTTGGTAATTTGCCGAAAAATAGATACTAAAAACATTTTTAGATTACTTACTAATGTTCCATGACGGTCAAAAATAGTCAAGACTTTTTTGAGACAACTTTCAAGAGTTTTGAATGAGTGTATCGTCATGGTTACATGGATTGTGGTCATTTATGTTGGTTTTGCCCCTTCTAGGATCTGCCACATGTTGAACTATCCTTGTATTTTTAGGCTAAGAAGAATATACTTTTTAGTTTGTTGAGATATAATTTTGAGACGTAAATCCAATGTGTTGCTAAAGACTAGGCACCTACTTATTCCTTTTTCAGCCAAATGCTTTTTAGTGTCTATTATTTGCAAGATGTTGAGTCGGACCTAGTAGAAAATACAGAGATGAATAAGACATAGTTTCTACCCTGAAGAAATTCAGAGTCTAAAATAACTAGCAACATAAGCCCACTGTATTATAGGTACTTTGGACTTAAGAAAGATTTCCATGTTTTGTAACACTTATCTCTTAACTAGGACATAGTTTGCTTTTCACAGTGCTATATTGATTACTTCCTCATAGTTTGTGTTGGGTTAGAAAATTGCAAACTGATGTTTTTCTTTTTTTTTTTTTTTGTCTTTGGATTATGGAAGGAGAGAAGTCTTAGATTGCTGATGTCATAGTACCTCTGAATCTAATTGTGAGATCTCTCTCTCGAAGTTTAAAGCATATTTTTCATAACCTTTAAAAAGTGCTGTTGACTTTCCAGTTTTGTCTAGTCTCGAGGAGATTTCTCAGTTTCAGTACTATTGAAATCGGGGCTGGATAATTGTTTTTGCAGGACTGTCTTGGGCATCATAAGGAGCTTAGCAGCATCCTTGGCCTCTACCCACTAGATGGTAGTATCATCCCCACCCCCAGTTATGATAATCTAAAATATCTCCAGGTATTGGTACATATCCCTTGTAGGGCAAAGTCCCCCAAAGCCACCTCCACCTTCCACTCTTAACCTCTTCACTTATTTTCCTTCTCTCCTCACTTTTAGAATCAAATGAGAGAGTCATGGCCACCATTTAAAACAAAACAAAACAAAACAAAACAGAGAGGGAGGGAGGGAATGAGGGAGAGAGAGACAGAGCGGGGGGAGGGATTGGAATAGGATAGAGTAGAAAATATCAGAGTGGAGTGCACCGAGTAAGGGTAATTGATCTGTAAAATCGTTTTTCTCTACAGGCGCACAATACAAAATATATATTCCTTACTGTGGATTATGGCCAAAAATGTCTTAAAGCTTTACTCCCTTATAGAATACTTTTGTGATTCACTTGATGCTAGTGTTTCCTGCCTTCCCTCCACCCCCATCTCCTTCTAGACTTGGAGAAAGGTCTACAGATGATGTTCAGTGGCTAATTGATGTATTGTAAACACAATACGTTTTCTTATTTGATATATTTTAATCTTAGTATTATAATGCAATGTGTTTTTCACTTTAATTACATAGTCATGTTGTCAGTCAGTTGCCCAACTCACAAAATTCAGTTTGATTTTTTTAGAGAGCAGTGAGATCATTGTGAAGAGTTTGAATTTCCTCTGTCTTTCAGGTTCTAACCTGACCTATTTTACTTGGTTGTTACAGATCTCTTTTATTTCTTTGTAAAATCTTGAGGGACTGGGCTGGTAAATGTTAGCATACATGTATATGGCAATCTTTTAAGTTATAAATTAGGAAAATGTTTGATTCAATTATTAGACTCTTGAAAGTAGCACATCCTTTGGCTTATTTTGGAGAAGGAGTGAGTGGAGATGTAAAGGTGGAGCAAATTGGGGAACAGACCCAGAACAGGAAAAAGGGAAGATAGACTGCAAATCTCCAGATACAAGCATGAGTCTTAACGTATGAAAAACAAACTCTAAAGAAATCAGCTTTATAAATAAAGCTTTCTCTCAAAAAATAAATCAACATTTAAAAAAATTTAAAAATACTAATGATGAAATATGTTTTGTAGATAGAAAAATATAAAGCTTTGTGAAAAACAAATTATTCATTGATACACATAATAGAACAAAATACCTTTAATGCTGCACAAGCCAATTATGTTTGAGTTAAAAAAGCATCGAAATAGCAGAAAAGTTGGGTCTAAGACTAATTCAATATTTCAAGCAGTATTCAATAAATTCATCCATCCATTCTTTATTTGGTTCAACTAGGATATATTAAATGTCAATAATCTATAGTACTAGAATATGAAACATGAAATATGAAAATATTTTTATGACCCTAGAATTGCTTTTTTATGGAACACAAGTAAGAGCTTGTGCTATAAATTTGACTGCATTTATGCTAGCTGGCTCATCCAAGAAAATTATACATGGGTGTGGATTTTGTTTTTGTTAGCTCATGCTAGAAGCGATCTGTTTTCCTTTCTAGGATATATCCCTGAGAAGAGCTTTTTCAGGAAATATTTGGGATATGTTTCAAAGCAGACACATAGCTCAAATTATTGCCATATATAACCCCATTCTCCCTGGAACAGATTATCTGCCTCTTTTTATGGGGCTTAGCTTTGTTAAGAACTCTTTCAGAAGCGATTAAAGTGAGCCTGACATAATAAAGTTCAAGTATGGATTCCTGCTGTGTAAGATTGATGTTAGTTTTATTAACAGAGGACCTAATGAAATAAAGGTAAAGGTTTAATTTCATAGGAATCTAAGATGCTCCTGATACTTTTGTACAAATCTTGAAATAATAATTATAAATAATTCATGGAATGGACTGTGGAATAAAATAGTAGGATCTATGAAAATCACAAACTTTAGTCAATGACTAAAACAATAACAATTTAGACTATATGTAAGAAGAAGGGTGTCAAAATAAAGAAGTGGCTAAAAGAGAATAAAAGATGTTAAAATTGTGGGTTAAAAGTAAATAGATATGAATTAAATATTTTCCAGTCTCTTCAAGCCAAATGTATTTTATATCTTATAAATGTAGATATAAAATGATTATATTTTACAAAACAGTACACATATTCAGAAGTGTGTGTGTGTGTGTGTGTGTGTGTGTGTATTTATGTGCAGTGTTAAAGAGCAGACTGAGCTTTAAATTTTATTCTTTAAAATTTTTTTAAATTTATTTTTGAGAGAGAGAGAGACAGAGCACAAGCCGAGGAGGGGCAGAGAGAGAGGGAGACACAGAATCCATAGCAGGCTCCAGACTCTGATCTGTCAGCACAGAGCCCAGTGCAGGGCTAGAACTCACAAACTATGAGATCATGACCTGAGCTGAAGTTGGAAGCTTAACCTACTGAGCCACCCAGGTGCCCCTAAATTTTATTCTTAGAGATGATTCTATAAGCTACTTTATTTCAGCACATCCTGCACATGTTGAGAATTTTTTAAAGAAAAAATTTATTTACCATGGGACTGCTAACCTGTGCTTTGTAATTAAAGATACCTAGGGTTTGGGGTGCCTGGGTGGCTCAGATGGCTAAGTGTCTGACTCTTGATCTCAGCTCAGGTCTTGATCTCAGGGTGGTGAGTTCAAGCCCTGTGTTGGGTCCATGCTTGGTGTGCAGTCTACGTTATGTATATATAACGTAGACTGCACACCAAGCAGTGTGTGTGTATGTATATATATATACATACACACACACACACACACACATATATATATATATATATATATATATATATATATATATATACATATACATGTATATGTATATGTATATATATATATACACATATACACCTAGGGTTTAATTAACCTGGAATTTGTGTCTCTTATCCTCTTCTTGAGATGGTAGCAGAGGGTGACTCTCCAAATTTTACTAAGGAAACAGAAAATATGTGGTTCTAATTTTTTTTAATTTTCTCTTTTTAAAGTTTATTAATTTTAAGGGGGGCAGAGAGAATGAGACAGAATTCTAACCACAGAATTCTGTGCTGTTAGTGCAGAGCCCCATGTAGGGCTTGAACTCACACACTCACATGAGATCATGACCTGAGCCAATATTAAAGTCAGATGTTTAACTGACTGTACCACCCAGCCACCCCTGTATTTTTTAATGATAGAATTGACATTTCTTTTCTTTTGCAGTTTTACTTCTCTATTGCGAGTCTCTATTTATTGAGTCATTGTCATCATATTTCCCTGTGATTCCTGGACATGGTTTTTTTAAACATATTTTTAATAGCTGCTTTAAAACCTTTTTAATAGCTGTTAAATCTAACATCTGTGTCCACGCAGAGTTAGTTTTTTGTGTCCTTTTTTCCTGGTTATGAGTCACACTTTCCTTTCTTTGCATGCCTCATAATTTTTGGTTGAAAACTGGACATTTAAATGATGTATTGTAATGACCCTGATTTCTTATTCATTTTCCTGAGGATTGTCTTGACTTTCTTTTCTTTTCCTTTTTCATTTTAAATCTGTCCCCAGTGTGGTATATATCTACTGATCTCCCTGCTCAGTTTGTTTTACTAAAGTGTGTGTGTGTGTGTGTGTGTGTGTGTGTGTGTGTGTGTGTGTGTGTCTCCACTTTCCTACAGGTCATTCCTGTGTCTGCATAGACTAGTTGTTAGCCAAAGATTTGGGTAGAAGTCATGCTTTTAAGTATTTTGAGTTTGTAAGGCTTCTACCCTTGGCCAATCAATCTGTGTATAGTGTGGGGACACCTTCAAAGTTCAGCCAGTTCTCAGGTCACTCTTAGGTTTTACTTCCTACCAGGCTCTTTGGACATCTCCCTGAACATGATATCATTTCCTAGTCAGCCTGAAAGTGTGGACAGTTTTTCTAGATTTTCTCTGTGGGTCTATTGATTCCAGTGTCTCCCTGTAAAATTTCTGGTTGGTTTGCCATTTACCCTATATGGGACTGCAGTCTTAGACTAGTAAAACTGCTCGTTTTCTGTTTGTTTCCTATTGACTTTGCCTCTTCTAGGTGACAGAGCCATGGGTTTTCATTCCTACCCCAAATCGAGTAGAAAAGGTATGGGAGCAGAGCTTCTGGTCCTGCCAGACAGCCCCACACTGCTATTGATCCTTTCTATAAACCCCTTCTTTTGTATGCACTATGCCAGAAGAGGGTTTTGGGAACAATCCCAGGTAAGAAGGTAATAGACTTCTGTTGTTATTATCTGAACTTCCAGCAGTGTTTCACAATGTTTTCTGTGTCTTTGATTTCCACAGCCATGCAATGGTTGTTTTTAATAATTTCATCTAGATTTGTACTTGGTTTTCATGAAGAGAACTAGTTAATACTTCATGCCAGGACTCCTCCCTCTCATGATTTTGTGAGTGCGGAATTCAGACAGGATTCAGTTGGGTAGTATTTCTTCTTCGTGTGGTGTTACTGAGTTTAATTGCTAGAGTTTCATGGGTAGGATGGGCTGTTCTGGTTCAAGATGCCTTCACTTCCATATCCGGCACCGTGGCAGGCATGGTTGGAAGACTGCTCAGCTGGGATTCTGAACCAACACGCGTACATCTGGTCTCTTCAACACAGCAGTTTCTAGTTAGTTGGACTTTTTATATGGTGGCCCAGGGCTGACAGAGATAAACTTACAAAATACTATTTATTTTGATGTAGCTTTGAAGTCATGCAGCATCGTTCTTGACATATTCTATTGGTTACAAACAAGATAGAATACATATAATGGGAGAAGTCTACAAAAGGGCATGAACACTCTGAGACATAGCTCACTAAGGCACCATCCTTGGAGTCTAGCTACCATAAGGGCTTTAATAATGTGATACACAGATTTGTGTGTGTGTGCACTCATTCCCATGATACTAGTAGTTGGCATGTAAGTCTGGGCTATCTGCACAGGCAGTTTATTTATATCCCCTGGTCTTACTTATGCTCAAACATGGATACCTCGTTTCTATCTTATAACAGATTGTTGTTTGGCATGTCCAACCTTTTGATTTGTTGAGCCTGACAGACCTTAGCTTATGTTGGGCACTTCTGGCCGTTTGGTCACTTGATCAGATCTTTGTCCCTACCGGGGCCAGGAGCATACCAGGGGCAATTTTTCAGTGTAATTCTCCTCTGCAGGCTGCATGGTCTTGATCCACAAACCTAGGAGTGTACATCCTGATTCCCCTATTGAGGCTTGCCATATATTTCATAATCATCTTTCCCCACCATTGATGCTTCTCATAGAACACCTTCTACTGCATCATATAGCCCAGTGTCAGGGCTGCTTGCCCTATAGCCTGAACTTAATCTGGAGCTGCTTCTTGCTCTGGGTTCCATTTAAAGCCAACAACCTTCTATAATTCTTGGTGAATGAATCAAACCAGTATTCTCCAGTGTGAAATATGTTGTCTTCAGAATCCACAGACTGTCTACCAGCCATTGGGCTTTTTTTCCTCATTGGTGGTCGGTGCAAGTTGTAAGAACTTTTCTTTTGCTTTGGAGGGGTGATCTGCCATGCCCATGACCATTGGGTCCCTAAATATTTCTCTCATGTTATGGGCTCCTGAATCTTTGTAGGACTTCTCTTCCACCCTCTGGAGAACATGTGTCTAAACAAGTTCTCCAATATAGTTGCCACTTCTTTCTCACTGACATAGTGAACCAATATGATGTTCTGTGGGGGGTCCCTATGGCCTGAGTTTTGGGGGGCTATATTATGATAGAAGACAGTAGAATTAGTATAACTCTGGGGAAGGCTGTCAATATGTATTCTTGTCAATTCCAGGAACATGTGAAGGATTCAAGTCTTTCTTGATAAGGATGGGAAAACACATTTGCTACTTCAGTGACTTCATATCATATACTTGAGTCCATATTAATTGTCTCTAGAAAGAATACCACTTGGCATATCAACCTCAACCAGGGCCATGACTTTGTTGAGTTTACGGTACTCCACTGACATTTCCAGGATGTGTTGATGCATCTGTTTTTTAGGTGCCACCCTGGTAAATTAAAGGGAGGATATAATGTGAGCCATCATGTTTGAATCCTTGGTTTTTAGTTTACTCCTTACTGATTGGGGAGGGCATTTTCAGAGGCTTTCACATAACTTTTCCCATTTGATAGTCCTTAACCCCACAGGCTCAGGGACATTAGTTTTTACAAATACCAAGTCTGTCCACTTGGGGACTGCTGCAGTTACTACTGTAATGACTGGATGACTTGGTAACAACAACTGTGAGGGAATAAGGGCAGAAAGACTTGGAAAAGAGAAGTTAAATTGTGGACAGGTGCTTCAGCTAAACCCCCATTTTGAAGCTGGATAGATCTTCAGACATGACCTAATTGACAAAGGGGTCAGAAGGGCTGGACATGGCTACCCGCTGGGGAGGGAGCATGACTTTGGGCAAGGCAGGTTTTGGCCTGGATATATTTCTTGGGTGAAGGACTCAGCTTAAGCACTGAGCATGCAACACCTGGGGCAGCTTGAGGAATGAGTGCAATTCTGGATGGTATACAACAGCATCCAATAAGATTTTCTTCTCAAAATTACCCGTTATTTTTCAAGAGGGATATAACAATTTTAAGCATCACTTACTCATATACCCTTCTGAAACTGAGGGAAATTTTTCTAGAGGTCTCCTCTGTAGACTATATATATATATATACATATATATATGTATATGTATATATACATATATATACATATATATAATTTTGTGTGTGTGGGGGGGGGGAATGTGTGTGTGCACCATAATTGCTACTCATGCCAGCTCCAAACTAATCACTGACAAAAGACTTAGAATTAAGTCTTAAATTAAGACTTAATTAAGTCTTAAAATGGCTTAGCGTTCACCATTTTAAGGGGATAGGAAATGACTGTTGGATAAATAACCAATTTGTCTGCCGGAGATATTCATTGTAAGGATTAGAATAGTGCGAAAGTGGGAACACTTCAGATGTCCTAAAATAGTGTGATCCAGCTCGCTTGCACCAGCTTGTGAGAACCAGTTGTATGCGTGTCTTCTCAACTCCACATTCGATGACAGCTCAAAATTAGCTGACGTGGAAGGATTTGCGCCATAGAGAGAGACAAATGTTACAAAACAGGGCCTGTTTTTGTCCCAGAAAACTGGTAGTTAATTAATCACACCACTGATATCTATTTGAAGTTGTGATCACCTGTGGAGACCATGGTAACAAGGAAAATTGTCCAGGATATATTGTAAACTTTTTTAGAAGCTCAATTGAAAGTTTTATCTGTTATGTTAAAATGACTTTTGCGTATAGAACTGGAAAAAAATAAGGATAAATTAGAAGTTTTATTTGTCGGAGCAATAGTTCGTAGGGAAAATTTCATGTAGGATTTCATTAGTGTGACTATAATGTCTGTGTAATAACCATGAAAAAAGGGAGCTCTGTTGATTAAATTCTCTTACTGTATTCCATTTTTAGTGATCATCCCCCTGCCCCATATAATCTCAGGGTGCATATCAAAAATATTATAAATATCATCTTATGTACAGACTAGGTCATGCTTAATGCCTAAAACATGTAAAAAAAAAAACTATATAACAGCATTCTTTTCTCCATAACATTTTTCTCACAACTCCATCAAATTTCTAAGGTGTTGAATTTTCATGTTTTATGCCTCATCTTCCCTCATACTTGATTTAAATCACATAAAATTAAATTAGTCCTTCATTTATTATCTTCTTTTACTATGTATGGCTTACACAGATCACATAACTTCCCAGGATATTTTACAAGTTGGTAATGAGTATTGAACACGGTAGCAATCTTTTCAGGAAATTCTAAGACTAACATTGATATGGAACCTAATAGGACAATATTTTATTCCTTGAGAAAACTGTAGACAGGCTGCTTAAATGATTACTTACCCAAACATTTTTTGAAATGTTGATATCAAAGTATATCAGGTAGTCTCCTCACTGATTTTTTTTTCTGTCACATGCAATGCCACTCTATCTAAAAAAGGAATTTCAGTATATTATGAAATGGCCATTAGCACACAATTAAGTTTTCAAAAGAAAGCTTTCCATCTCCAAAAGGTAGAAAACAAAAATGAATTAAAATTCCAGATTCAAATATTAGCTTGCAAATATGTAAAATAATAAATGTTTTTTTGGCATGCCAAATGAAAATTTTCCCTTCTCTGCCTATTTATTAAGAAGTCAAATGGATGCACGTGTAATGCTGGTATTACGAAACTACCATATTGGATTACATTTGTCTGTGGTGAAAAAGTGTTTAATAACATCTTTCAAACAAGACAAAGAACATTTTGAACTATAGGTTAGGCAAATATACTCAAACATAGATGAGATGTTCTGACCATTGTCTAATTTCTATTCCATAATTGAAAAGGTTGACAATCACTTTGATAGAATTATCCAAATGAAATAGTGAACAAAAACACGCTAAACGCAGACTAAATAGTCTTCACCTAATTTATTCGGAGTCACCTGGAATTGTTTCTATAACTTAATTATACTTAGCTATGTTCTGAAAAAATTCTTGTCCTCACAATTTATTCTTTAATTACCTATTTCTGAAATTTGTGCCGCAATTATAGTTTTCAGATGCCCCTCACCATACTCTGTGCTCTCTTTTTCTCTATCTCTCTGCCACCTATTTTCCCTCCTGCTCTCCTAGTCTTTTCTCCTTCTGCTTCTCTGTTGCCTATTCCCATTTCATGGACTTAACATTTTTGTGTGGTGTCTTCTGTCAATATTTATTATTTTTTAGGTATGCTAATAAATTGCATATCACTTTATTTAATCCAATCCTCATTTGAAAGATAAGTCTATTTTATATAAACCACATATTAAGGAACAGGTTCTATAATGAAACACTTCTGATGTTAGAAAATTAGAAGGGCTACTATAGGGACTTTCTGTTTAGTATTAGGCTACCTTGAGAACTAGAGAGAAAAAGGATAATATGTTATACAACCTAATGCCTAGCCCTCTCTCTCGTGCCTGAAAATTTCCTTTTGGTAGACCTCATATTGAAATTAATATTATATTTAAGTTTTAAATTTAAATGTGAATTTCCCCAAGATGCAAGATATTTTGAGATCACACTGTACATGCGTGCTAACCTGACACACAACTTTTGTTACCTAACTTCACAATAAGTTATGTGAAAAAAAGAGCTATTTACCACAAAAAAATATTTCATGTCACCTTCATTACTTCACATCGTTTTAATTATGTTAAGTAGCTAATTGGAAGTATATAATGTCACTGGATATTATGTTTGAATTTACATGTTATTTCTTAGTAATAGCCTTCACTGCATTAGCTATTGAAACACTTTTAAACCTGTCCAGGAAAAAACAAAAAAGGATAACAAACTATTTAGTTCTATGAATTATACCTGTCAGCACATTGGAAATTTATTATCTTATTATGAAAACATATTTAAGAAACCATGCTTAATGTTTTTTATATAAAGTTATTGAATTTTATTCTGTTTTGTAATGACTTCCAGTTGTTTAAAATTGTATAAATATGATTTTGAAAATATTCATAAGAATAAAGACCCAAATCAGATAATTAATATTCCCATTGTAAATGCCATGTAAAGATTTACGGAAGAGAAAGGAAAATTAGAATTAATCCTAATGTAGGAAGTCATTAAAGAGACAACTATTAGGTTTCAGATAGAAGAATCTAGTTTAGGGGAGCCTGGCTGGTTCAGTTGATTGAACATGTGACTCTTGATCTCAGGGTCGTGAGTTCAGGCCCCATGTTGGGTATAGAGCTTACTTAAAAAACAAACAAACAAACAAACAAACAAACCCAGAAGCTAGTTTAATATAGAATATACAGTGTTGCTAGAGAAAACTAATTTCTGCTTAACCCTCAGTTAAACAAGCATTGTGATATCAACACTCTCTCAAACCCAAGTTTCAAATTCTGTTTATTTACTTTGTGCTCATTGCATTGGTGCTGTGCTAAGTGCTATGCATTAGATCAACATAACATGATCCTTGGGAGATAAGCATGTAAGCAAACAAGAGCATAAAATATGATGGATATGAAAATAACTAAACATCGGACATAGATGTAATTCAGAGAAAGTAGAGAGACTTCTACCTTGACTTCTCAGGGAGGACTTTGTAGAGGAGGTGCCATGTGCATTGGGTTTTGAAGGTTAAATAGCATTTTCCAAAACAAGTATGGGATGGGGATAGGTGGTGATTCTACACAGTGGAACATAAGCATTGTGTCAGTAGGAACGACTTTTATGGAGTACTTATCATTTGCCAGGCACTGCTTAGCACTGAGGGGAGGAGGGCATATACAATGACAAAAGACCTTTTATCTTTCTTCAAGAAATTTGTAGTTTGAGAAATTTTTGAAATGAGTCTTTATAAGCTGCATATTGTAATATTTTGCATTTCAGTGGACTTGTTCTATATATACATTGTTTTTTTTTATAAAGTCAACGATACCACCTCTCTTCTGAAACCATGAGTGACTCAATTAGGAAAGTTGTACTCTGGTATCAGATGGCCTGGGTTAAAATCCCAGTTCCTTGAGCAGTTTTGTTTTGTACGTTTTAACTTATTTGTACCTCATTTGCCACATCTGTAAATACATGTTATAATAATAGCAGTTACTCCACATGGTTGTTAAAAAGGCTAAATGGGTTAATATTATCTATTTTAACAAAAATAAAAATAACGCCATACTAAAAATACTGTTCTAAAATGTGTTTTCCTGACTTAGTAATATCATCATTCATTTTACGTGTCAGCCTGATTCTTTGTAAAAACTTTCCAGTAATTTCTATTTGACATACATTTTCCCCAGACATTTTCTGTTATGAAGAATGCCAAAATGATAGTTCTCACTCAGTTTAAATATTCTGTACTTCAAGTTCTGATAGTTCCCTATATGTCTACAACCAACAATTAATTTATCAATTTTTTAAAACACTGTCATTAAAATGGTTAATACTGTACTTACATTTTAACTAGAAAGTTAAGGTTTAAATTATGTTTTCTATTACCAAGAAATAGATAAGTACTATCTCAGTTGTATTCATTTGGATATGTTTGAGAGAGTTAAATACATGATGTTTGGAATGAAAAAAACAGGAAAGTGAAAGAAATTTATAAGCTGTGGAGGAGCTGGTATGGTTGATAGGTTTATTAATTATCCTTTTTTTTTAAATTTTTTTTTTTAACGTTTATTTATTTTTGAGACAGAGAGAGACAGAGCATGAACAGGGGAGGGGCAGAGAGAGAGGGAGACACAGAATCTGAAACAGGCTCCAGGCTCTGAGCTGTCAGCACAGAGCCCGATGCGGGGCTCGAACTCACGGACCGCGAGATCGTGACCTGAGCCGAAGTCGGCCGCTTAACCGACTGAGCCACCCAGGCGCCCCAAATTATCCTTTTTTTTTTTTTTTTTTATGGAGAGGCAGAAAGAACAATGGATTGAAGACACAGGTGCTCTTCTGGGCTCTGTTAGTGACCCCACTGTAATCTTAGGAAGGTTATTGAATTTTCTGGGCTTCAATTTTCTCTTTAAAATGAGGAAAATAGACTCATTCCATATTTTTAAAACTGTGCTCAATGAAGCACCAGATATCTGTGCTAATATTTCAAGAACTACTGAAGAGGCTATGAGGGTATGTCCAAATGGGCGAGCATCTGGATGTTCTACTTTGTTTCAACCAAATTTTGTTCTTAACCTTTTATATTTGGGGGGTTTGTTAGGAAGGAGGCTCCATTGCATAAAGAAGTGTGAAAGCGACTAGATTTGCTATTTTAATTCATTAGTCAATTTATTCAGCTAATGTTTATGTTCCAGGTACCACTTTATATGGCAGAGTCTATAACAGTTGAAAAAAAATAATAATTAAATAAAAAGAGACAAATTTCCCGAGGTCAGAGGCCAGATCATGCAGGGCTCTGTAAGTCATTGCAAAAACTTCGGTTTCACTCTAGGTGACATGAGAAACCATTGGAAAGTTCTGAGTAACAAATGACTTAGGCTGACTTACCTTTTGAGGAGGTACCTCTCTTGATGCTATATTGAAAATAGAATGGAGAGGAACAAAGATAGTATGAAGGGAGAACAGTGAGGAGGCTAATCCGATACATAATGGGAGACGGTGGTTGTACCAAATTGGTAGCGGTGGGGCTGAAGAGAGGTAGTTGGATTTTGGATATATTTTGAAAATAACAGCCAACGAATTTTCTGATGGTTTAGAGGTGGGTCGTGAACGGAAAAGAGTTGTGAGTGAAGGATTACCGCAAAGATTTTTGTCTGAGGAAGTGGAAGGAAGGACTTGCTATTAAATAACATAAGGAAATTGTGACAAACACAGATTTTGTTTTTGCGGGGGCGTGGGGGAGGTTCAGGGGTTCAGTTTTGTCCATATTAATTTTGACTTTGCTATTAGATATTCAAGTGGAAATTATGAGTCAGATATTGGCTATGCTCATCTTGAACTCACTGGCATGGTTTGGTTTAGTACATAAATGTGGAAGTCATCAATATGGTATAGCCTGGCTGGGTCCGAGGATGCAGAGAGGGGCCCCCCCAGGACCACCAAGAGGGTCCTTGGCTTCATGTAGGATAGCAATCCAATGCCAGCTGAGAAGAAATGAAAGTAGAGTTTATTACAGATAGAGAGTATAGATATGGACAGAGCGTCTAGGAGACTCAGAAAGGAAAGAAGACGGAGTCCTGTCTTGCTTGACCCCTGGGGTTTTTATTGAGGACAATGGTCTGGTGCACTTGTCTTCTCAGTAATCCAGGAACAAAGAGAGTTTAGGTGTTTTCCATAAGTCACATATGCCCTGGAGCCAGGGGTCTTGGAAAACCTTCAGGACAACCCCACCCCATCACTTCTTAGATGTTATCTGTTGTGGAAGACTCCAAAGAAATCATTAACTCCTTGACCTTTACAAGGAGGACATATATCATCTGTTCTATAATGCCTGTGTAAGGTGGGGGGAGGGGGGGGGTAGGTCCTAGCAAAAATAGAAGCAGGAAAAGCAGCAGGAAAAAGCAGTTTTTCATGGAGTCCCTTTAGTTTCCCTGTCTCAAATATATGTATAATATTTAAAACCACGCAACTGAAAGAGACTACTGGCGGAGTATATTTCTAGGAAAAAGAAGAGTTCTCAGGATTAACTCCTGGAATACTCCCACAATTAGAAGGGAATGAGGAAAAATCAGCAAAGGAAATTGAGAATAAGTGGCCAGGGAAGTAGAAGGAAAACCAGGAGGAAAGTGATGTCCCAAAATCCAACTGAAGAAAGCATTCCAAGAAGTGTTGATAGTATCAGTTGCTGTTTAGGAGTCTAGGGTTGATCATTAACCACTAGGTTGAGCTGTGCAGGAACAGGTTGCTGGTGTTGGTGACCTTGACAGGAGCACTTTTAGAGGAGTGATGGGATTAGAAGTCTGAAGTGGGCTCAAGAAAAAAAAAATGGGAAGGAAAGAGTTGGAAATAGTGAAAATAGACAGCTCTTTGAGGGAGTTTTGCTGTATGCAGGAACAATACAATAAGAAAGAATGGTAGCTGGAAAGTGAGGGATTTTTTTTTTTTTTAAAGATTGGAGTGAAGATGATTCTGATGGGGGTGATCATGTAGAGAGGAAAAATTTGATGATAAAAGACAGAGAAAGGACAATTGTTACAGCCTTATCCTTAGGTAATGAAAGATGTGATTTATTTCACTAGTAGGTAGGATGCCTTGTTAAAAGAGCAAGGATAATTTGTTCATAATCACTAGAAGGAAGGGCAGGCTATATGAAAACAGGTGTCTGTAGGTTGAAAATGTGATTGGTTCTTCAAGTGTGCAGTGTCTCATTTTATTATGTTTTCTCGAAGTGGAAAAGGTAGCAGGACCATTGTCTGTCAAGCAGCATTGGGGGAGATGGCTACTCTGGATAGAGAAAATGTGGAATTCTTATCTAGGAGTGTGGAAAAGAGAATAAACTAAGGAAATGTAGTATAATCACCTGGAAGACATACAAACTAACCTAGACTTAGTGGTTATAAATTTTCATGGAGACTAGTTTGTGTGTTTTTGTGGTTTTTTCCTAGATGTATTCAGCTACCTGGGTCAAAACATGGATGGATGTCTTAGTCCATTTGGGCTACTATAAGAAAATACCACAGCTTGGATAGCTTATAAGCCATAGAAACTTATTTCTCACCATTCTAGAGGCTGGAAGTCTGAGATCAGGGTACCAGTATGATTAGGTACAACCTCTTCCAGGTTGCATACTTCTTGTGTCATCCTTACTGGGCAGAAGGGGGCAAGATATTTCTCTGGGGTCTCTTTGTAAGGGCACCAATCTCAGTCTTGGTGCCTCCACCCTCATGACCTAATCACCTTCAAAAGGCCCCGCCTCCTAACACCATTATCTTGGGGGTTAGGATATCAACATATGAATTTGGGGGTGTGCACTGGGGGGGACATAAACATTTAGACTACCTTATGGAGTAAATAGCAAACTAAATTGAACTAGTGTTTTGGTTTTGCAAAGTGAGTACCAGAAAGGAGATAGGGCAAAGGAATTAATAGTATTTGCAAATGTGTGCAAATAGGATTTAAACTTTGTATGGGGGTAGTGGGGGAGAAGTGTGGGGGCCTTAGGAGAGGTAAGGAAAAGTTAAAAAAAACAGTTGGTATCTGGGCGCCTGGGTGGCTATTGGTTGAACGTCCGACTTCGGCTCAGGTCATGATCTCCTGGTCTGTCAGTTCCAGCCCCGCGTTGGGCTCTGTGCTGACAGCTCAGAGCTGCAGCCTGCTTCAGATTCTGTCTCCTCTCTCTCTGCCCCTCCCCTGCTCATGCTCGCGCGCTCGCGCTCGCTCTCTCTCTCTCTCTCTCTCTCTCTCTGCCCCTACCCCGCTCATGCTCTCTCTCTCTCTCTCTCTCTCTTTCCCCCTCTGTCAAAAATAAATAAACATTTAAAAAAAGTTAAAAAAAAGTTGGTGTCATCTATGGTTTGTAGGTCTCAGTGTGTTAGAAATTTATTTAAATTAGGATACTATAGAGAATGAGTTTAATTGTTTTGTTGTTGTTGTTTGTTTTTCTTGTTAGACTGTATGTAACCTCTTTGAAGGTAGAGATCTTGTCTATGTCCTTTCTTGTTGTATCCCAGAAATTAGCCTGAGACCCAGAACCTGGTAAGCATTCAACAAATATTTTTTGAATAAATGGGTGACTATATGGAACAATGAATCAGTGAATGAACGAAACGATGTTTTTATGATTTCTTTTTGTGCCACCATTGTATGATTTATGTCAGTTATATCTTAGCTTAAAAAAATATTTTGCTTTGGTTATAAAGCTTGGGGTATATACATGATATTAAATGAAACAAATGAAAGAACTATTAAGTAAACAAAATCGAAATTAAAACTATAAAAACAACATGAAAACAATAAATATAAGTAGATTTCACATACATTTATGAAAGCACATTCTTATGAATCTACTTTCCTGATTATAAGAGATTCAGGTTACCTCAGCTTGGATTAAATTAATATATCCCAAATGATAGGAGGGATACTTACTAAAACTCATATAATGGATTTTTAAATAATTTTTATTCCTGCTTACTGGCATTAATTCTATTTTTAACCACTTTTAGGTAGCTCCTTAAAATTGCTTAAAATCTGTTGCAAAGTAATTACTTAATCAAGAGTTATTTTTAATATCACATATAATTAGAGGCTGATTTAGATTATGTGACCTTTGAGTTACTGAATAGGATCAAGTCTGTAAGATAATAATTCCACAGAATTTATTTTTAGCACAGGGTTTAAGAATGTCAATTTTGGAGACAGACTACATGGATTTTTAATCCTGGCTCAATTATAGCCTAATAATGTGATCTTGGGCAAATTCTTTGAACCTCTCAATTGTACTTTTCTCACCTGCAAAATATAACACTGTTATCTAGTTTAAATGGTTATTGTGAGGGTTAAGAATCAGGTAGAGTGTATATTCCAGTAACTACAAATAGCACCAAAATTTAGTGGCATAAAACAACCGTTTAATTTGCTCATGGAATCTGTGGATCTAGAATTTCAACAGGACTTAACAGGGACCACTTATCCCTAGTCTTAAATCCTAAGCCATGCGTGGGGTTTGGGGGTGGGGAGCTGGAACCTCTGAGCCTTCTCAGGTATTTCTCTCCTCATGTGGTCTCTCTAGCAAAGGCTAAGGAAATGTATTTCTTGTATATGGTTTCACAGTTCCCAAAGCGCATGTCCAAAGAGAATGTTAGGAGGAAACCATGCTGTCCTTTTAAACCCAGCATTTTAGTTTTCTCTCCTAGTAATACATAAAGCAATCAATGTTATCTCACATCTGATGAAATCAGTTATGTGAGTTGATAATAAAGATCAGCAATTCCCAAACCTTGTTTCCAGTAGGAAACATAATTCATATTCCGGTCATATTCTTTTCCTAGTGATATGACTAATTGCTAATTTCTTGCATAGCTTTACTCCTCTCCTTTCTTTCTCATTAAAGAAATTGTGATTGACATTAGCACAGATGCAAATTTGAATTAATTGTCAACTGAAATTTACTTTTGTTAAAGAAAGTTAAATAATTTGTAAACTACATTATTTTATCAGTTGCATTACTTGTGACAATTTACAACTGTGTTATAACATAGTGGTTGAGAACCGCTGATGCGGATCAGGAAATAATGTCCAATTACAGGTTGAGGGAAAGATTATTTGCTAATATTCTACTACTTATCATTTCCCAAATATATTATATATACTCATATTGGCCGCAGTAGTTCGATATATTTCCCTTTCTTTGCTAGGATTATGTTATTTTCCTTTAAGAAAGTAAAAGCCTCCAGTATGTAAAAGTTTACTGTGTATTTCAAGGTATAGTTTAAATGTCACCTATAAGCATTTCCTAAGTATTAATCTCTCCTTTTTCTGAATAATCAACAATTTTTTTCATGAAATGCCACAGTTTTGATCCTAAGAAGCAAATTTTTCCACACTGTAGCATCTTAGGAAGAGAGATAATTCTTCCATTAAATGCTTATCATTGTGTAATTGTAGCATTTTTTAGTAATAAATAATGGTATATAATATAATTGAAAGTAACTTAGATGTAATGAAATAGAATACAATGGGTGTATATTAAGGTATGTTACCCTATGTTATGCTGTGTTATATGTTTTACCTGTGTCTTTCTAGAATGAGTTTCTTGAGGTCCTATTTGTACCCACAGAATCTATAACAATTTCACACTGTGTAATAATTAAAATAAATTCTCATATATATAATATGTACAGCCATTTAATCAATATTATCTTCTTAATAATAATGTATCCATAACCCCAAAGGAGCAAGATTTAAAAAAAAAAAAAAAAGCTAATTATGAATAATGTTTTGTCTTCCTATTTAAAATGCTGATGTATTTTGGACGGCATTGGTTTTGCTTTGGAAGTTGAGACTTGGTCTAAAGAATCTATCTGGCCTTTTAGATCTACTGACTTTTATGTTTTGGTCCCTGTCTTTAAAACCTGCTGCTTTTGAAGCTGGCAATATATTAGGAACAAATTACCATAAACTTAGCAGCTTAAAACAACACACATTTACCGCCTCACAATTTCTGTTATTCAGGAGTCTCAGCATGGCTTAGCTGTGCTCTCTGTTTAGAGTCTCAAAGCTATAATAAGGGTGTTGGCTGGGCTGTGGTCTTATCTGGAGGCTTGACTGAGAAAGAATCTGATTCCAAGTTCAATGAGGTTGTCAGCAGAATTCATTTTCTTGTGACTGGATGCTACCCAAAGTTCTAGATGGCACCCACGGTTCCTGAAGACAGCCTGCTGTTCCTTGCCACACAGGCTTCTCATCATGGCTGCTTACTTCATTAGGCTAGCAAAGATAATCTCTAGAGCAAACTGACTAGTGGTGCAGTCTTGCTAATGATATCATGGGAGTGACATTCCATCACCTTGCCATCTCACCATCTTGATTAGGAGCAAAGGCATGAACACCACAAGGTGGGGGGATTATGGCACCACCTTAGAATCAGTTTTCCACCCCAACAGTTGTTTCTGAAGCAAGTCCATGGTGCATAATTGGGAAACCGTTGCCTTAGAGAATATTCTCTCTATATAACTTTTTTCTTTTTCCTTCCTTCCTTCCTTCCTTCCTTCCTTCCTTCCTTCCTTCCTTCCTTCCTTCCTTCCTTCCTTCCTTCCTTTCTTTCTTTCTCTCTCTCTCTCTCTCTCTCTCTCTCTCTCTCTCTCTCTCTCTCTCTCTCTCGTGTTTTGAGTCTCCTTTAATACTGAACATTGTCCTTAGGGGGGAATACACTTATGCCTTATTATCAGTTTTAATGCCTACTTATGAAGAAAAATGACCCTTCAGGAAGGTTTCAGCATTATGTCTCAAAATACAGTTCCTCAAACACTTGTTCCATGAGAAAGGTTAGTGTTTCAATTAAGTTTGTGGAAATTATATGTTATATAATCCTTGTAAAAAAGCATATTGTCATTGCTATCTGAAAAATCCTCCACTCAAGAAATCTTATTTAATTGCATTTAATCCAGCGTTTTCCATATTTATTTGACTAGAGGATCTTTATATCACTCAACCTATTAACATTTTGCAGAATCCGTGTTCCATGTTGGGAAATGCCAACATATATAGCTTGACAAGTTAAAGAGAAGGGTAGAAAATTAGGAAGAGAAATGAGAGGAAAAATAAAAGATTATAGATGAATATTCCCTGTCTATTTTAGAATGGAAGTTGATAATTTCATTCTAATAATGATAAAAATGATAATACCATCAAATTGGGGTAACTCTACAATTTGCAAAGAACTTTCATGACCATTATCATATTTAAACCTCTCAACAATCTGTGATATATCACAGTTAATCTCTTTTTATACAGATGAGGAAATGAGGCCTAATGTATTACTTGACTTGCCCAAGTCATAAATTTAATAAGGAGTGAAACCAATACTTTAACATAGGTTTCATGGCTCTAGCTATAAAACTCTTTCTGTCGCAACATGCTGTTTCCTTAAAGTGTGGTTAAAGTTAAAAATAAGGATGTTGCAGAATATTTTTATATAATATATGATTTAATTGCAAAACCTCTGTTAATCTAAAGTAATGAAAAAAATGACATAAATAGTTAATAAACTCTTTTATTCACTTAAGGACTTAGAAAACATGTAATAAATGGAATATCTGATCTGTTTTCTCTGAGTATTCAACGCACAACACACACAAACACACACAGTATTGGATTAGTTTGTATTTTACAGTAGAGGTAAGTGAAGGAGAAAATCTTAGCCTGAAATGTAAGTCTTTGATTACTTTTTTAAATCAGGTTTCATATTTAAATGTGTTTAACTGGCTCTAATAGAATCATTGAATGTCAGAGTTACATAGAGTTTAGTGTGCTTTTTGTGGAACTTCCAATGGAAGCAATGACCTCTACATTATGCTGACAAATGGTACTACAGCCTTTTCTTTGAATTATAAAAAGTTGCAAAGGTAGCACACAGAAACCCCATGTGCCCTTCACCCAGTTTCTTTCAATGATTACATCTTGTATAAGTATAGTACAATATCAAAACCAAGAAATTGACATCAACTTATATAGTTTTATGACATCACATATATGGATTTATAAACCTCTGCTATTATAAAGATACAGAACTACTGTACTGTAACAAAGATCTTTGTTATGCTACCCCTTTATAGTAACATTTTCTTCCTCCCCCTGCTCATCCCTGACCTCTACAAAGCACTGATTTATTTTTCATCTCTATAATTTTATCATTCAAAGAATATTGTGTGAATGAAATCGTATGGTATGTAACATTTTGTGACCTTTTTTTTTTCCCCATTCTGCATATTGCCCTTGAGGTCCATCTATGCTGTATGTATCAATAGTTTTTTTATTACTGTAAAAAAGACAATAGTCTTTTTATTACTGACTAATATTCAATGGTATGGATTTGCCACAATTTGGTCATTTGCCTATTGAAAGATATTTTGGTTGTTTCTACTTTTTGGCTACATATTTATCCTTATTACAAATAAAGGTATCCTTTTTAGTGAAATTTCTCTTCATATAAAGAGTTCAGCCTTTTACCATTAAGTATGATCTTAGCAATAGTTTTTTTTTTTTTTTTTTTTTTGGTCAAAGTCCTTTATTTATTTGAGCAAGTTCTCCTCTATTCCTTGTTTTTCGAGAGGTTTTTTTAAATCATGTTTTTTCTGCATCAATGTGATTTTTCTCTTTTAATTTGTGAATCTAACAGGTGGCATTGATTTTCAATATTCAACCAGGCTTGCCTTCCAGCAGTAAACCCCATTTGGTCAGAGTGCATAATAGTTATTATATATTGCTGAATTGTATTTGCTAATATTTTGTTAAGTGTTTCTCTGTTCATAAGGGATATTGGTCTGCATTTCTTTTGTTGTTTGCCATTTTCTTTTTTGTATTTTGTTCCCTCTGATTTTTGTTTCTGTTTTTTCTTGCCTTCCAATGGATTATTTGAACGTTTTTTTAAGAATTGCATTTTGATTCATCTGTAATGTTTTTTGAGTGTATTTCTTTGCAAAGATTTGTGTGTGTGTGTGTGTGTGTGTGTGTGTGTGACTGTTCTAATATATATGCACAACTTATCACATCCTACTGGTGTTTACATTTTACTGGAGTGGTGTGTAGAAACCTTACATACTTTAAGTTCCTTTCCCTTTCCCTATTTCTAATGTAATTTTCTTACATATTTCTTCCATATATGTCAAAAGCACATCAAACAATGTACCTTTTGCTTCAAACACCAAATATAATTTAGAAAGTTCAAGAGGAAAAGGGAAGTCTATTGTATTTACCCATATTTTTGCTTATTATATTCTTTATTCCTTCTCAGTATTTCAGGTTCCTTCTTCTTCTTTTTTTTTGTTTTTTTGTTTATTTTTGTTTCCAGAACTTTCTTTAGTCATCTTTTAGGTCTGCTGGTAACAAATCCTCTTAGTTTTCTTTTGTCTGAGAATGTCTTTATTTCTCATTCATTTCTGAGACATAATTTACCATATTTAGAATTCAGAGTTGACATTCTTGTATTTCAACAATTAAAAATATTGTTCTATTTTCTTCTGGCCTCCAAGGTTTCTGATCAGAAATCTACTGTCATTCGAATTGTTTTCCCTCTTTAAGTAAGGTGTTGTTTTTCTCTTGCTCCTTGCAAGACCATTTGTTTTTAGTTTTTAGTTTGATTCTGGTAAGTCTTGGTACAGATTTCTTTGTGTATTTCTTGTTTGGGGATTTATGTAGTTTTTTTGAATCAGGCTTAGCTTACACATTTTACAAATTTGGGAATTTTTCAGTCTCTATTTCTTCAAATACTTTTTCCATTTTAGCTTCTTTTTCTTCTTCTGAGACTACAATGACATGAATCATAGATCTTTTGTTATAATCCCTCAAGCCTCTAAAACCTTGCTTATTTTATTTTGTTTATTTTTTGTTTATTTTTTCTATTATCTTTTTTTTCTATTTTATTTTTTTCTATTTTACTTTCTTATTTTATTTTTTTAGCCTATTTTATGTGTTTTCAAACTGGGTGATTTCTGTGATTCTATTTTCAAGTTAATTGAGTTGTTCCTCTGTTTTCTGTATTCTGTACTTGAGCTTATCCATTTGCTTTTTAAATTTCAGTTCTTTTTCAGTTCTAAAATTCCATTAGGTACTTTCTTGTGTCTTCTGTTTCTTGTTCTAGAACTGGAAAGCCCAGCAATATATTTTTGTACTGTTACCGAGGGAAGAATATCTTATTATCTTAGTTCTGTTCTTTGAAGCTATACAAAATAAGAATATTAATTGATAAATATTATTATCTAAATACTAGTAGTCCTAGTAGTTTAGGACTATTTCATATATGATTTACATTGGTTACTGTTTGTTTATTTATTTAATTTTTTTAATGTATATTTTTGAGAGAGAGTGAGCAAGCAGGGGAGGGGCAGAGAGAGAGGGAGACACAGAATCTGAAGCAGGCTCCAGGCTCTGAGCTGTCAGCACAGAGCCCGACATGGGGCTCGAACCAACGAACTGTGAGATCATGACCTGAGCCAAAGTCCATCGCTTAAGCGACTGAGCCACCCAGGCACTCCTTGATTACCGTATTTAATTCTTAAATAGTACTAATTTTTACTCCTTCAACAAATGTTTACTGAGCCTATCATATGACACTTTTTTCTTTTCTTTTCTTTTCTTTTCTTTTCTTTTCTTTTCTTTTCTTTTCTTTTTTTTTTTTGGCCAATCAAATATTTTTGCTTTGGTTTCAAATGGTTAAGCAGCTTGTATACCTTATTTACTAAGGAAAGAACTTCATTTGTGCTTTTTTGGCGGGTTGCAGGCCTTGAGAGAAAGAGACATTGTGAGCTGGGTTCTCACACCTTCACATAAACCAGACAAGAATTTTCATTTAGCGTTTCCACACTTTATTTAACCCAGTTTGGAGATCTATCAGTGCTTTGTGTCAAGCAGTATTTTGAAAGGGTTTTCTGGAAAAGAAATACTTTCAGCTCTTTGGGTAGCCATAAAATTATAATTGTTGATTTGTGCCATTGGAAAGATTGGGAAGCCCTTCTCTATTTCATAAATTAAAGAACATTTTTCCCCTACGAAGTGAATTTTGTGTATATGAGATAGCACAATTTTATCATCCTTCACAAATAAACTTCGTAAGAAAATTATCTCCAGTGGTTCTCATACATTATTGAGATCATCATCACCTGGTAGGTTATTAAGAAACAGATTCCTAGGCCTTATCTACAGAATTCCTGATTAATTAAGTCTTGATTGGTGCCCAAGAATTTGCATTTCTAACAAGTTCCTAGATGATGTTGATAATGCTGTTTAGAGGATTTCACTCTGGGAACTATTCGTCTACACAATTTTTCTACTACCTCGTCTCCCTTTGATTCTTTAGTTACTTCAACAGATTTTAATTTTCATCATTCTACCCAAAGTGCTTTCTCTAACATCCTTCCCGATCTTCATGTCGCCAAATCAAATGCACACTTTCCCGTTCCTTATCGACTGTATAGAAACCATTCACCATAGTTGCCTTCTCCTCCTGCTGAGGAAACTCTCTCCTATTTGGTTTGCAGAACTTCATGTCCCTCCCTCCTTTTTTTTCTTGCATGCTCTTTCTCAGCTTCTCTTTCTTTCAAATCAAACTCTAAATGTTAGAATTCAGTCGGGATCCTCTTTATACCTTACTTTGCATTCTGTTCCTAAATGATCTACTTACTCCAATCTGTGTACTAGTAATCATGTACTAATTATGTACATAATTTATGTCTGCAGCTCAGACCCTTCTCTGTTACAACTTAACAAATTGAATTTTTATATGCTCACTTGAATGATTTATGGGTATTTTGAATAATATATCCAAAATCAATTATCATAATAAATTCCAAGGTGTATATTTTTACCATTTTAATATCTATGAATTCTATAGTCAATGACATTTTAGATTCTGTGAAATAGAGTAATTCCTTCCTACCCCTTTCTAATAAAAAATGCTTTTTCTCCAGTTTTTTCCATTTCATAGTCTTTCCTTCCATTCAGTTATTATTGCCAGAAACCTGGGAGTTATCCTTGACTCATTAGTGTTTCTTAATTTTTTTTTTTTTTTACGTAATCTCTACACCCAACATGGGGCTCCAACTCATGCCCCCAACACCAAAGTGTCATGCTCCACTGACTAAGCCAGCCAGGTGCCTCTTTTCAGTCTTTCTGAATACTCTTATATCTAAATCCGAAGCATCTCTCAGTTCCCTCTTCTCCTACCTTATCCATTGCCATCACCTTTGTTTAAGCCGTAATTACCTGCCCAATGGAATATTGCAAATGCCTATTAACTCTTGGTGTCTTTCAACCCAATCTGGAGTTAGTACTTACATTTATCTTTTTAAAATGTAAATCAGTTCATGTCACCATCGTGCTCAAAATCCTTCAGTGAATGGCAGTCATAATCTCTAATAAGCATGAAAAGGCCTCTCTAAGCTGGTTTGTGCTGCCTCACCTCACTTAGCATCTTTTTGGTTCAGACACACTGAAGTTCCAAGTTGCTTCTTCCTAGCATGCTCTTTCTTCAACTTTCCATCTGCCTGTTCCCCTACTTGACCTTGAGGCCACATACTTCATTTCTCGTTTTAAACATCCCTTCTTCCGAGGTGTTTGCTGAGCCCAAAATCTAAATTAGATCCTATTATACTCTTTCATGGTGTGTTGAGAGTTCTGTCCTTTGCACGTTTTATACTCTCCTGTATGACACTCATGATTTATTTATTGTGTTTATCTCCACTCTGTTCTATGTCTCGTTTTACTCCTTATGCTAGAGCTTAGCACAATACATAGCAAATGGAAGGTGTTTAGTAAATATTTTTAAGTAAGAGAAAGCACAACTAGAGCTTAAAAAGATACATGTGCACATATAGACTAAAAATAATTTTTTTTTCACATGTAAGGCAAATGAGAAGCACCTACATTTGGGAAATGGAAAACCTTTCTTAGTTGCCAGTTACATAAGTTGTGTGACAAAATTATTTTAAAAGAAAATTTTACTTTTTATGAGTGCAATTTCTGCAAAAAAGTTGAAAAGTTATTTCGAAGTAATTTTAAATTATTCCTGATATTTAAGTAAAGATTTATTTTATTTTTCCTAATAGAAATTGAGTGACTCTGTTTTGTCATTTTCTTACAAAACTAATCTTTTGTGTAACCAATTCTTCTTTTTTTAAGCCACCCAAAGTTTTTTAGGAGGTTTCAACATTATAAAGAATATCATACTACATTCCAGGAACAACATTTAATTACTTGGCTTTTTGTTGTAGTGGTTATTGGCAAACCACTGTCTAATTTTTAAAATGTTCCTTAATCTTTGCTCATGTCTATAGGCCAGCATGGAAAAAAAAAAAAATAACCTGAGTAACAGACACAGTGGATAGTTTTTTTCTTTTTTGGAATATATAATTTTTTTCATTTCTATTCCTGTTTATTATTATTAGCTTTTTCTCTTCTTGCAGAACTTTGGCCCTGTAGGATCCATCTAGAGTACATAAACTTTATATTCTGCATTCTATAAATTTTACTCATTTGGAATCTTAGCTTTCTCTTGGTATATATAGTGAGTGCTGCAAAGTTCTTGAAACCAGAGAGGATCACACAGTTAACAATGTTTATAATGTCTTTGTCTGTCCTTTCTTTCGCTGTCTCCTTTACTGCACTCTTTGTCTGTCTGACTCTCACAGGAGACATGGATTACAACTGGTTGGACCATACGTCTTGGCATAGCAGTGAGGCATCCCCAATGTCTTTGGTGAGACATGTGGAGCCTTACTATTTAATTTTCGTTTTTCATTTCACTTTTCCTTTTTGATTTACACCTTTGCATGTTTTCTTTTTTGTATCTTTTTTTTTTTTTTTCTTTTTATCCCACACCTGTAGGGGACAGTCAAAAGGGAAAAAGAAAAACTAGTGAGCAGGCAGTTTTGTCGGACTCTAACACCAGGTCTGAGAGACAAAAGAAAATGATGTACTTTGGTGGCCACTCTTTGGAAGAGGATTTGGAATGGTCTGAGCCTCAGATTAAGGACTCTGGGGTAGATACCTGTAGTAGCACAACCCTTAACGAGGAGCATAGCCATAGTGATAAGGTACTGAGATTGTGGAGCCTGCCTTTTAACCTGCTCATTTGGTCTTCGTTTGCTCTCTGTCACTCATTCAAACAGAACATAATAAAAGGACAGGGCATTTCAAGGGTCAATGTAGCATTTCTTAAGGTGCAGAAAAGAAAAACAAAACCAAAACAAACAAACAAACCAAAATACTTCTCGCTTGTTTTGCTGTTTTTGTTGTTTGACGGCATACCAAAAAATAAGTAAATGAAATAAAAAATTAGGATCAAAGGAATGCTTTGTCTACGGTCGCATGAGAGAACTTTGTGATGTTTTTATAAACCACAAATATGAAGAATTTTTGGATTGGCTTATTTGATTGCTTGCATATGTTTTCCTTGGGATGAAAATTAAATTATTAATAGTTTCAATCCCAGGCAAAAGGGAGATAATTGGGTCTGTTTGCACAGAAAAAGTTGTTTTTCTTTTTTCCCTTTCACTGTCATTTTGCTCTTTTGTTTTATTGTCATAGCATTTTAATGTAGTATTAATTAGTACTAGAACCATTGCCATCTGCTTTGGTATTTATTATTTTTGCTTTTAGTGTAGTGAGACTTTTGAAATCTTTTTACCATATAGATGTGATTGATTGGAACTTGTCTTTTGCCTGCCAAATTCTGCATGAAGATGTGCATGTTACTTTTAGATAACTGTGAAACTGTGATTACACAAATCATTTACTTTGTTATTTGACATATAATTCATAGTGGATGGTGTCATGATTCGTAAAGGGTTTGGTTCTTCCCTGACAAAGAGATAAACTCCTAACATTTTCAAGCTACTTAACAGTGGATACCACTGAGTTAGCCAACAAAGTTAATTTACTAAATGGATCAAAGACCTGAAGGAGTCAATGAACCTACAAAAACTGAGAACTATAAACTAGCCTCACCTTTGAATCCGGCCTGTTTTCTCTCATGCATATTCAACTGAAAAGTTACGGAGGCTTGTGTATCGTTACAGTTTTAACCTAGAAACCTGTTTCAAGGAAGCCCTCATCATAGGTTCAAATTTCATGTTTTAATATAACTTTAGCTTTTAACTTTTACTGTAATTAACTCTTTCAGAGTCTTCCAAAAGCGTTTGAAGATTAAAATATCATTTTTAAATGAGTTTAGCTACATAGAATTTCAATCCATCTTTTTTGTCTTGTCCATTTTTAATTAATCTTCAGCGCGTGGATAGTTTGCATGTGTTTTCAACATTTCTCAGATTTTATAGAACGATATAACTGCAGTAATGTGTGAGGGCTCTGTAGGAATTTGAAATAATTGGATTTTGAAAAATCTTGACCTTATAAGCATAATGTAGTATGTGCTTTTGATCAATGTTTTGAATACAAACTGGTTTGTGTAATCATAACACTGTGATAATCAGGAGTTCAGAGAGATTGTACAACAAGGGGTCCTTTATCGAAAAAGAACATTAATTTCTTTGTTTGTTGATGCAATATGTCAGCACCCTGTGACGTGGCAGCCATCTAAAGATGGAGATCGTTTAATTGGTCGTATTTTGTTAAATAAGCGTCTAAAAGATGGAAGCGTACCTCGAGATTCAGGAGCAATGCTTGGCTTGAAGGTATGTGATGAAACATATGAGGTTTTGGCTCTCCACTCTTTGTAGATTTATGAGAAAAGCAAAAGGTATAATAACTCTTTCCAACCTATACTTAGTGTTTTTCCCCAATTTTCAAGAATTCCCAAGCATTTGCACTCATTAACCAAAACTTGTGCATGTTCCAAGTAATATTTTTTATCCAGTCAACGTGGAATTTCCTGGTCGATACTAAAAATTTATTGTTAGACCCTCTTTTAGAAGAGTCTTCAAAATACATTCTTTGCTAATGAATTCCTTTTTCCTATTTTTTTAATGCCCTTTCTCTGCCTCTGGAAACTTTTCTTTTGTTGAGCTCAGTAGAGCTCTCCTCTGCTTGCTGGATGGGATGCTGCCCGATTCATGAATTGTTTAGTAAAGCCAATTAGATCTTCAAATTTACTTGGTTGAATTTTGTTTTTTAACAATTGGAATATAATTTTTGTGTAAGGGTAGCACAGTGTGTGTGTGGGTTTGTGAGTATGCGTGTGTATGAGGAAGAGAATACCGTTTAAAGTCTGGAAACTCAAAAATACGTATGCTAAGAGTTTTAATATAAATCTTGATATATATTCGACTATAAAATACCAGATAGTTATTTGGTAAGTAGATCAAATAGAGCTCTGTGGGGTTATTTGTGTGTGTGTGTGTGTGTGTGTGTGTGTGTGTGTGTGTGTGTGCGTGCGCGCATGCATCTGTATGACAAATTAAAAACTGAAATGAAAAAAAAAGAGTAAATGGTTGTTAGAATTAAGCAGTTGCCACAGAAGTTGTCCCATAGAATACAGTGAATTATTAGAAAACTTTGGGTGTAAGTGGAATTGCCCAACTAACATTTATTGGGTGACTGCCATGGAGCTGACACTCATCTGAGTGTTTTACTTCTATTGTGTTATTTAACACACCAGATGAGAAACAGGCTTAGAGAGGTGTCATAACTTGCCCACGGTCACAAAGATGATGATGAAGGTGGGATTTAAATCCAGATCTGTCCAACGGTGTTAGAACAGTGAAGAGTAGAGGTTAGGAAGTCTTGGCTTGATTCCTGGTTATAGCAGTTATTAGCAACATGACATTGGCCAGCTAACCTTCTCTTAGCCTCAGATTCCTCATCGGTAAAATAGAGATAATAATGCTTATTGAGTTGTTATCATAAGCTTAAATAAAGCACTACACAAGCATTTAGCGCAGTGCCAGGCACACTGTACGATTTCAGCAATAATAATAGTGTAGGTTGTTATTACTATGGAAGGTTATCAAGCCAAGGAAGTTTAAAAATGGTAACATAAGGATGTTGGCCCATAATACCTGTGCATTTAATTTTCAGAATGAAACATAGGAATCTTCAGTTAATATTAACTGAACTGCACCTGGGTGTGAATCATTGCAACTTGGGATTAAATGCATGCAATAAGTCAGTGATTTTTAAAATTCAGATATCATTCGCTCAAATTAGAGAAAAAAAAATAACTAGTTAATGAAATTAATTACCACTGTTTGCTTAACATGCTATAAAGGTGATACAGTGATTGAATGGTAGTTGATCGGAAGCATTAATGTTTGTAAGAGGCCAGTCTTACAGGTACGCATATGACTCCACAGCATTGTTGCTGACATATTTTTCCTTTTTCTAACAGATATATGTAAATAACAACATAAAAGTAGGAAAAAAATTGGGATGCCAATGGTTTAAAGTTTACATGAATTCAAATGAGATTCAGTACACTTTGTAATTTTCTCAGAAAAAAATCCACCATCATCATATACATTACCAATGTGCCTAAAATATTACTAACTAATGAAATTTTAGATTATCATAACTGTCATCAAAGTAACAAATATTTATATGATCATGATATTTGAAATCTACAACTAGAAATGTTAATATAGGGGCTCCCGGGTAGCTCAGTTGGTTTAGTGTCCAACTCTTGATAGCGGCTCAGGTCATGATCTCATGGTTTATGAGATCGAGCCCCATGTCAGGCTCTCGACTGGCAGTGTGGGGCCTTTGGATTCTCTCCCTGACTCTCTGCACACCCCTCTCACACTGTCTCTCTCTCTCTCTCTCTCTCTCTCTCTCTCTCTCTCTCAAAATAAATAAACTTAAAAAAAAGGAAATTTTAATATAACTATATAGTACTGTAATAGAATGTTTTTAGAAATGATAAAAATTATTCTTTAAGACAGAAATTACAAATTATTCAATTTTTTCTAAGGTATGCAATATTTTTTACAAATAATAGATTAAATTGTGAAAATTTTAGAACATGTGAGAATAGTTCACATGTATTTAGTTCCTAATAATAACAGTATATTATTTAAAAATTATTTTTAGAATATTATAGTTTTAAAAGCTACAAATTGTCTAGTTATTTTTTACTTGAATCTGCAACTATGTTCCTTTGAACAGTATGCCTGTTTTAAACACTTTCCTCTTTTAAACAGGTTGTAGGAGGAAAGATGACTGAATCAGGTCGGCTTTGTGCATTTATTACCAAAGTAAAAAAAGGAAGTTTAGCTGATACTGTAGGACATCTTAGACCAGGTAGGTTTCTATCTTTGATTTTTTATATTTAAACTGTTAAACTCAAGTAGTTATAAAAAAGTTATCCTCGTTTGGAAGTGATTTGACCAAAAACAAAGGCTTCTTTAACTTAGATATTTAAACTTTATTCATTAATGGAAAGTATAACTATTGTTTCTGGAGTCACATTAGATAAAAAGATTTTTATATTTACTGATATAATTTTTTTGCTGACGGATACTCTTATTGTGTATCTAGTATTATTTAGCTTCTTGTAAGCCTTAATTTTTCTTTTGAAAAAAATTCCAACAGTTTAGGAAACAAACTTCAGGGATAAATACATATTTCCTAAAATGTGTTACTCCTTATCTCTTTCGTAATGGATACTATTGGAGAGATCCTTGAATGCCTTAGAGAAGATGTGATAAGATGTTAAGTGTTAAGCTTTTTATAAGAAACTTTAGATAAGGTGCTTTGTTGCATATATATCGAAAACCTTAGAATATAATCATAAAGTTTTCAAAGAGGTAACAGAGTTTAATAGTTTCCACAATTAGATAGTTTCTGGAGTTAGACTCCTGTTAAGAAACCACAGAGATAGCTTGTATGTAATTTTATTCCTCAATCCCTTTGTCCTTTTGGGTAAAAATACTAATCATCTCATCATCAAATTTGATGCCAATGCAACGGTTGTCAGTAGGTCTTACTCCATAACAGTGATTGTATTCTATGGAGTTCATTACAGTTTAAGATTGCTTTTGCTTCAAGTGTATTTTATGGGATTAGTTTTTCTTTCTAAGATTATCATTACTGGAATGTACTATAGGTGATGAAGTATTAGAATGGAATGGAAGGTTCTTGCAAGGAGCCACATTTGAAGAAGTATATAACATCATTCTGGAGTCCAAACCTGAACCACAAGTGGAGCTTGTTGTTTCAAGACCTATTGGGTGAGTTGGTCTGTGCACTTTCTACATGTGCCTTATAAAATTGACTACCATTAAACAATCTGTAGTGTGCAAATTACCTGGTTGTTCCATAAAAATTATTGTTTTGAGGACAATGCTTCTTTTCATTTTTATTAAAACAGTTCACCAAAAATCATGACATCACTTTATCTCATCATGCTAGAATACACAGTTCATTAGAAAAGAAGAAGAAAATATTTAGGTGTTTATTATTCTTATTGTCTTAGTGGCTTGACAGATGACCAAAGGCATGGTGGAAGAAGGAGACTTCAGTAACTGTTACTTTTATTTCTTTTTAAGAATTTTATTTAAAAAACTTTTTTTTCCATTTTTTAAAAATGTTTATTTATTTATTTTGAGAGAGAGAGAGAGAGCACAAGTGGGAGAGGAAAAGAGAGAGAGAGAATCCCGAGCAGACTCCACACTGTCAGTGCAGAGCCCAGCACAGAGCTCCGTCTCATGAACTGTGAGATCACGACCTGAACCAAAATCAGGAGTCAGATGCTTGACCTACCGAGCCACCCAGTTGCTCCAGTAACAATTACTTTTAGAAGAAAATTTCATGAACTGTGGTCCTCTACATTGTGAAAATGAGGGTCAATGAATTTTCTGTATTTTTTCAAAATGGAGATTTCAACATAGGAAAGAGAGGGCCTAAGGGCACACTATTCCTAAACAGAAGGAACAGTGGAAGGAGCAAAATGACATCTTTAAGGAAACAGACCAAAAAAATAATCAAATACCAAAGTACTCCTTTTGTAATTTTTACTTATAGATGAAATTAATGGTTTCCAAAAGTTGGCAATAAATATCATCCTTTGTGCTTATATTATGAAAATTACTCATTAAATATCAGCAGTATTTTCCTTACAGAAGCTTATATTCTAAGCCAATGTAAAAGATATACTTGTAGCTAAATAAAAGCAATAAAAAAATATATATACACTGACAGCAGCAAATTATTAAATACAAGCTGGGATTAAGAGTATTCGAGGGTGGAGGCTATAGAAATTGTTTTTTGTTGTAGAGCACTAATGCCCCATTTTCATTCATTTAGGAAATATTTGAACTATATTATTTTGCACTCTTTTTATGTTGGGGAAAATGACTCTACATTGCTAACTTAGTTTTATTGAAAACTTTTTATTCAATTCAACTTTATTTACTGAAAAAGTTTTATTCACTACTCACATTCAGAGTAGTGAATCTGGCACATGACATTGTATCTATTTTTCATTTTGTCTTTTCATAGTTTTGTAATATGATAAAACTGCAATGTATTAGCTTAGTGTATTAATCGAATCTATTTGTTGGTATTGAAGGATCTTCTAATCATATTTTTGTTTACTATCTTTAATATTCTTTTATGTACTTTTCTGAATGATCTTAACCTTTAAAATCTACCTCTCCTGGCAAATCTCAAACAAAAACGTGCACATTTTTGGTGTAAATGCAGTTACAATTTTTAAGTCCCAATGAAAACCATGGCTGCATTTTTTCTCAATGAAGTTGTTGCACTCCATTTCAGTAAAAATTTCAGTCACAATCTGAATCTTTAAATATTTCTTTTAGTTATATTTTATTTGCATTTCAATGTTACTGAATAAAGAACAGAATAGAATTCAAATGCATTTATCCTAAAACTTATCTTGAATTCAAAAATTTATTAGAATGGATAATCATGTAGTGACGCACATAGAAAATAAAGTATGTGTTTTTATAAATCTGCTGTAAATGCATATGACTATTCCTTTTTAAATAATTGGGGTTAGCTCAGAATGTTTTTATTAGCAATAAAGTACCACAGCTTGTTTTTTCTTATTTATGTAATGCACAATTTTGTTCATTTTATACTGTGCTGTTATATGTGGGTTGATAATAGTCAAAATAGCAGTTGTATTAGTTGTTGAAACAATTTCTTGTTTTCTTATTCTATCATTTCAGAGATATCCCTAGAATACCTGATACCACACATGCGCAACTGGAGTCTAGTAAGTTTCATTTATATTAGAAGAAAATAATAATGTCATTCAAGTATTTAATCAATTAACACAAACTAAGAAATACAATAATCTTGTTCTGAAATATATAGTCATATACAAATGAAAAAATTTAGCATTATTTCATGTTATGGTGAGATAAAGTACAAAATTCTATAATATTTTAAGAGTTTTTTTTTAATCACACTATCTTAAATATTATGTGTTTTTAGATAGCTTTATTAAGGTATACTGCCATAAATCGCACCTAAGTGCACAAGGAGGTAAGTTTTGACATACAGATGAAACCATCATCACAATAAAAATAATGAACATACCCATATTTCCTAAGAGAGCCCTTTCTTCCTCCGTTTCTTCTAATTTTAAAATTTACTACTTTTTGGGGGTGGGGGGGCGGCACACAGGTGAGTGAGGGGCAGAGAGAGAGTGAGAGAGAGAATGAATCCCATAAGGGGTGGAGAGAGAGAGAAGTGGAGCTCACCCGGGGTTCATGTTCACCCAAAGTGGGGCTCGAGCTCACCTGAAGAGGGGCTCAAGCTGATGAACTGTGAGATCATGACCTGAGTCGAAGTCAGACACTTAACGCCTGAGCCACCCAGGAGCCCTAAAATGTACTATTTTGTAAACTAACTCTCAGTAAGTGAGGGGAATATTTGGGGTAATCTAGTGAATAATATTCTAATTTATATTTTTAGAAATGGGATAGTAATTTCTGACTTAACATCAGGGTGGTAAAGGAACAAGAGACATATAAGTTTAAGTAATGTTAAATTCATAAACGCTTTTTATTACTTGTGTCTGAGTGCTATTTCAGATGTTAAACAAATGCATTTTTTCCAGTGAACTGTTTCTTGATTGATTGAGAGTAGAGTAAGGGATATTGTAAAAGAAGAGAGGAATAGGTTTGCCATTTGAAATAAGATGATCAGGATAGACCATACTGAGAAGGGAAGATTGGAGCAAAGATTTGAAAGAGTGGCTCTCTGGGGGAAATGCTTTTCAGGTATGGGGACTGGGTCCTATGGCTCTAAGGCAGGAGAGCCTAAGATGCATTTAGGAAAGAGAAGGAGGCCAGTGTTGCTGCACCAGAGTAAACAGGGGGGGAGGATGAAGGGTGGGGAGTAATGGCAGCCAAATTGCATAGACTTCATAAGCCTCCCTAAAGACGACTTTGTTTTGGGCTTTTGCTCTGAGGGCAATCAGTAGCTACATAAGTTGGTTTTGAGGAGAGATTTATGTTTTAAAATCTGGCTACTATGTTGGAACTAGTTTAAATGAGTCAAGAGTGAAAGCAGAGAGGGCAGTGAAGGAACTATTTTAATCTTTAGTATCTTATTTGGATACTTAGGTCATTGGAATCTTTAGTATCTTATTTGGTGACTTAGGCATTGGTGGTAGCAATGAAAGTGATGAGAAGTGATCGGATTCTACAATAATTAAGAATATACTATGAGTGCCACCAGGGTGGCTCAGTCGATTAAGCGTCTGACTCTTGATTTTGGCTGAGGTCGGATCTCATGGTTCGTGAGATTGAGCACCACATGGGGCTCTGCACTGGCAGTGTGGAGCCTGCTTGGGATTCTCATTCTCCCTGTCTCTCTGCTATTGTTAGTTAAGTTTTGGGAGAATCAAAAGTTATTGTGGATTTTTGACTGTGTAGGGGCTAGAGCCCTCAACCCAAGGGTCAACTGTATTAATATAATGGTAATTATTATATATATGATATCATTATCGTTATCATCACTGCTCCCATTTTACCGGATGCCCAGGATTGTGCTTGATGTTGTGTCTACATTATCACACTTATTTCTTACAAAAGTCCTATGAAATATGTACAGTTCTTATTCACTTATGTAACATCACTCAGGTATTGTATGAGCAGGGTGGAACCTTTTATCTTATTATAGCTATTTAAAAAGTCCCTAGTCTATAATTTTAAAATTGTTTCTGAGGAGATAGGGATCCTTTCTCAAATTAAATTAGAATCAATCCTTTATTCTTTAAATGTTGAAGAATAGGTTTCTCCAAGGCCCAATTATTAATCCTCTTAGTTCCTCAATAAATCCTTCTCTTCATAATAGTTTTAATTGCCATATGACTCTTAAATTTATGTTATCAAAATGATCCGTCATTATTCCTTTATCCTTGGATGTTTAAATAATATGTTAAGTGTCTTCCTCTTACTTGAAGCTTAACATTGTAGAAAACTGAGCTTACTTCTCACCATAAAGCCATCATTCTTTCCACTTCTAAATATTATATAAGGTATCACTGTTACTTCTGATGCCAAGACAAAGTTTCCCCCTTCATTTTAGACTATACCCTTTTTAGAAGTGTGCTTTATCCACTCATGCCTACAATTTGGCAGACACTTTACGGCTTGATTCCTAACACTAATATCTACTCAACATTTGGTCCCATCCCTACATCCAGTTACCTGCTTTACATCTCCCCTTGGATGTCTCAGAGGTATCGTGTTAGTTCTAATTAACTTCTCTACCCATTCCTTTTTTTTTTTTTTTTAATGTTTATTTATTATCGAGAGACAGACAGACACAGAGCATGAGCAGGAGAGGGGCCGAGAGATGGAGAGACACAGAATCAGAAGCAGGCTCCAGGCTCTGAGCTGTCAGCGCAGAGCCCGACGTGGGGTCGAACTCACAAACCGCGAGATCATGACCTTAGCCAAGGTCGGAGGCTTAACTGACTGAGCCACCCAGGCGCCCCTCCACCCATTCCTTTAAACACAGGACTTGTCCAGTGTTTTACATCCCAAGAAATATCAGCAGTGTCCTGTTCAGAGAACAAGACAGAGACATAAAGGATTTTCTTGATCTCCTGTCTAATTACAAGGCTTGAAATCTTCATGTTTCTCCCTTTATCTCTCATGTCTAATTCATTTCCGAGTCCTCTTTTGTCTATTTTGTGATATTGCTGGAATTCTTTCTGCCCATTCCATCTTCACAACCTTTCCTATTATTGTTTTACTGAATTCCATTTGTTTTGAAGTGTTTTCCCTCTCTCTCAAATCAATTCACACTTTCTTTTTTTTTTTAATTTTTTTTTTCAACGTTTTTTTTCAACGTTTTTTATTTTTTATTTTTGGGACAGAGAGAGACAGAGCATGAACGGGGGAGGGGCAGAGAGAGAGGGAGACACAGAATCGGAAACAGGCTCCAGGCTCCGAGCCATCAGCCCAGAGCCTGACGCGGGGCTCGAACTCACGGACCGCGAGATCGTGACCTGGCTGAAGTCGGACGCTTAACCGACTGCGCCACCCAGGCACCCCTCAATTCACACTTTCAATAAGTGGTAAAGTCATCTTCAAATGCAGTTAATGCCTCACTCAGAAGAGAATGAGGCAATAATGATTAATACTCGATTAGTGCCAAAATGTGTAGCCCAGAATTCCAGGCACTTAATCCCCCCACTATCCCCTTAGCTCCATTTTTGTTCACTTTCTGAATCGTTCCTTCCCCTCCATAGAAATAAATTCATATATATAACTTCTGAGTACCAAGGCTGTGCTTTCTCTGCTGTAATGTCTCTTGTTTCATAGCCCCTCTCTTCCTTTCTGCCCATCTAATTTACTATATTCTTTTCCAGATATGGTTTTAAAGTGTCACTTCCTGGAAACACTTCATGATTAATATTCTAGTACTTATGTTTTTAGCATTACAAGTTTGCATCGCCTTCAAGTTGCTTTTTTGATTTAGGTTTTGGTTTTTCCAGAGTTTCTATTTTTAGAAATTTCTTAATATGTTATGATAAGATACGAGTTTAGTATATACATAGCAAAGTAACTAAGTCCTGGCATAGAAGTCGGTCTTTACTATAATTGGCAGAGAAAATGTTTCACTCTTGGTCTTAAGAGAGTCGCTCAGCTGTACTTAAACTTTCAAAACATAGCTGTAAGTTTATTTGGAATATTGTGGCTAAGAAAATGGTCTATATAATGATGTTTTGTGGACATGTTAAATAAATAAATACATAAATAATTTAAAAGATATGTGGTAAAGATTATTAAATGCTAATGAAGAGTCATCATTATTATTTCTTATGTATAATTGCCATTTCAGGTTCCAGCTCATTCGAATCTCAAAAAATGGACCGCCCATCTATTTCCGTTACCTCTCCCATGAGTCCCGGCATGTTGAGGGATGTTCCACAGTACTTATCTGGACAACTTTCAGTATGTAATCACTACATTAATTTCTCTTTTTGGAATACCAAGTATTGTTAACACTTTATGACGATAGCATTTTGTAAACCAACTCCTTCTTAAACTATAATGTTGCTTTTAACCATCAACTTTCTCATTTTTAGTAATTTCAGTTAATTGAAATTTAAATTACTTAGCATAGTATTTCTTTATTAGAGTTTATTAGGTTTTCTGGAATTTGCAGTCAAATGCTCTACCACTGAGCAATATCCCCTAGGTTTTCTGGAATTTATGAGAAAATTTGTGATGCTATCTAAAACCTTTTTTACCTTAGTAATTTTATTCTAGAATTCAAGGTTATGATTTTTGCTCAGTGTCTGAAAATGACTATAACTTGTCCTAGACTTTTAAGAGAAATAAAATTGATGTATTGTACAAAGATGGTATATTTAAGATGAAAGTAAATTTTATACATTCCCTACTTTTTGAGTTTAAGGAAATTTGAATGTCATAGTAAAGCATTGGGGTATGAATATTGCTCTCAATATAATGGTACTTGAGATGCTTTGGTCAACAGACAAAACTAAATAGATGGTAAAATATTTAATAGATAACTGAGTGTACTGTGTGATTACATAGTAAGTGATCCCTAATTTGAACATTTTATAATAAAAATGAAAAATTCAATAAGGCATTATCTGTCCATATTCGAAGAGCCTTGCAAACTTGAGCCTTCAATTATTATGAATTTCTTCAGTTGTCATTCTCTTTTTAAACTATTTAAAATATTAAAATATTGAAATTCATGTTGTTATAGTTTAGAAACATAATGTTGATGAATTAGTAAACTTGCATAAACTTGCAATTTTATCACTATTAAGAACTATTTAGGTTATCAAAATTCAGATACTGAATTTTGGATAAAAAATGTTACAATTAAAAAATAAACTATTTTTGGGCTGGTGTTTTAAGAGCAATCGAAAAAGCTTCTTGTTTAATCAGCTTTGAAATTTCTTTTTTGGGGGGAGGGGAAGGGAGGTGTTTGATTTTTTTTTGGTGAAGAATTTTTATTAATTACAAGATATAGGAAGTATAAGCAGAATTAACAGATTTAAATTATTGAAAAAGTTCTTAGACATGTCTGTTCTGGGACTATTTTGATCACAAAGGTGGCAATGACAGAAAAGTTACACAAGAAAGAAGTTGAGATACTTACCAGGAACTTGTAAATGTCTTACAAAAATGAATTTCTTCTCTTTATTATTTTTGTTTACTTTCTCTCATAAACAGAGTGAACCTTTTCATTTGAAGACAGTGGTCTTTTTTTTTTTCAGTTTCCATCATAAGTAGCATCTTTCAACTTATTCTTTTACATATATTGACAGCACAGATGTTGTCATTTGTAGTTACAAATATATGTGTACTTTCACCATTTTAGAAAGTGCTAATAGACATTAACCATTTCTTTTTAATTATTATGGATTCAGTGAAATAGTCCATCTTTAAATAATGCATAGTATGACTGGATGATGCCAGTACATAAATAAATGTGTGTGTGTGTGTGTGTGTGTGTGTGTGTGTGTGTGTGTGTGTAGTTGACTTCAGTTGGTGGAAGAGGGAGCGGAAGTTAGACTTCATAGTAAGTAAGTATTGCTTTGTTACTGACTTTGAAATCCCAGGGCGTATGGAAGTGGGGGGAATATTAAGGAGTGTAGTGCAGGCATTTAGACAAATTTCAAATTCAGCTATTTTTCATCATGGTTCAAAATGAATATAGTAGAAAGGTAAGACTTAAATATTTTAGGGAAACATAAACTTAAAAGTTTTACTTTTAAATATATAATTAATGATTTCAAGTCATAATATTTACATTTATAAATGATGTTAGTTTAAAATCCATGTAATTATAGTTTAAAGTGTGTACATTTTATCATTTTCTTATGACTTGGAAGGGATATGTTCCAGTAAGATGGTGTTAATAAATACTATACATATTTATTGTGGAAAATCTAGAGTGCAGATAAATACATAAAAAAATAAAATCACGTATAACCTGCCACTAAAGTGTAACATTCACATACATATAAATGTTTAAACAAAAGTAATAAATCTGTGTATAATATTTTGAAATCTGCTTTTTTACTGAGTAATATATTGTGCACATTTTTCTTTAAAACTTTTTTCTTTCAAAATTTCTCTTAAAATTATTTTAATAGCTAATATACCATTTTAACTTAATTCTCTATAATGGGACATCTTGCTTGTTCTTAATTTATATTACTATAAACAATGATGCCATGGAAATCCTTCAGTATAACTCTTACGTATTCTGTTAGGTCGAACAGAACATTCTTTTGTCAGGATAACTTTTCAGAAGTAAAATTACAGGAAGAGAAGGAAAGAGAAAAAAAATTTGAGATTCTTGAAATCTGTTGCCAAAATTTTCCTCAAAAATGTTTGTATGAAATTAATCTTCAATCATTGACTCAAGAAATATATGTTAAGCTCTGGCCCTGGGTCAACCTTAATCCCGGTTGCTGGGAATATAACCGTGAACAATCCGATAGACACAGATTTCATCTTCATGAAACTTAATTTTATTTTCATTCTTTGCATGCAGGAAACATAAGCAAGATATCCTTCTGGATACAGTGTTTCCCTTTATATTTAACCCTATTCCTGCCAACTGGAGACCATTTTGGTTTTCTCTAAGATGTAGAGGTTAGGAAAATATGTCCATATATATCACCTTTTGGGAAAATTCTTAGGAAGTCGCAAGGCAACGTTACAATTCCTATATCCTTCTATTTATTTTACCTTTGGGCATTTTTATTCTGGTGAGTTTTTACCTATGCCCATAGCTCACAATTTTATGGCATTGCTAATTCTGGAGAACAAAGAAAATTTGTGTGGTATATAAGCTGACCTCCTAATGTATTAGGTCAGTTCGTGGACTGATATTTTCTCAAGTAGAAATATACATATAATTTAAATTGTTGTTTAAACTTTCATTTCAAGGCTGTTGATATTTTTAAAACTTTATGCAATTTATTTCCTCTCTATGCTTGAATTCTGCTGTTGCTGGTTATTATTCTAGGGCATAGTATGAAAGTGCCATAAATGTATTTGGTGAGAAAATCATTTTGAGTTCAGGTTTATGGCACCTGGACTGTATGTTAGCCTTGGCTGTGTCAAAACTCTCTTATTTTGATTCTTTTTAAAACTTATGTTCTTCCACAGTTTAATAGTTTGCTTCTTTAGGGGATTACTTTTGTAGTTCTTTCAATTCTTTAAAATTAATAATTTAAATGATTACATCAACCATTTAAAATTAAATTAAAAATCAAAAATTTAAATTAGTTGGCTACTTTTTGAAACAGTGTTAAGATAAAATATAGCCTTTGACTCTTTTTAAAAGTGAGAAGCTTAAAATTCTTTCTTTCTATAAGAACACATTGATTCTTACTGATAATAATTTTGTTTTACTTCTGGGTCTGTGGTTGCTTTATGTCTACAATGTTTCCCTAAGTTACTTTGTTTTAATATTTTTCTGACTCCATTTTTAGTGATGGGTTTGTAAATATTGTCCATATCCATTTTGTATGCCCATTTAAATGGAGTAAGTAACTGAAGAATAGGTATGTATCTTTCAGTATCCTTAGAAACTCTACAGCCTTTTAAAAACTTCCTGTAAATGAAGGTTTATTCCCTTGAGCTTTTATGTTTTGTACCTCATCATCACAACCTTGTTATTCCAGAAGCATTGCGTAAAAGGAATGCCCTAAAGATAGTGCAGTGTATGATGCAAAGGGGCACCTAGGTGGCTCAGTCGGTTAAGTGTCCCACTTCGACTCAGGTCATGATCTTGTGGTTCATGAGTTTGAGCCCCGCATCAGGCTCTGTGCTGACAGCTCAGAGCCTGGAGCCTCCTTTGGATTCTGTGTCTCCCTCTCTCTCTGCCCCTCCCCCACTCACGCTGTATGTCTGTCTCTCTTGGAAATAAATAAACATGAAAAAAATGCAAAATAGTGTACAAATTCAATTCTTCATTTGTATGAGGCTGAGTTGTCACAGGTTTCATCAGATATTTCCTGTAAAATAAATGAATCAATATGAATTGCAAATTGCAATGCAATACGTAATAGTTCACCATTCATGTATGAAATATCCAGAATCTGTTGAGACAGAAGGCAACTTAGTTGCCAGGAGTTGGGGCATTAGGGGAATGGGAGTTGATTACATTACTTCATAGGTACAAACAGGTACATAGGGTATTCTGGGGTGATGACAAGTTTTCAAACTATAAGAAAGTGGTAGTTGCATAGTATTGTGAATGTACTAAATGCCATTGAATTGTATACCTTAGGATGGTTACTTTTATTATATGTGAATTTCATCTCAATTAAAAACACTAGCAAAACAGAAATATGTTTTTTCCAGCCAAGTTTAATGTGTAAACTTATAGGTAAAGATTAGGTTTAAATTGCCCTACTTGTAGACAACTGATTTCAGAATCCTGTGAATTGCTTACTTGAGATCATCTTAGAAGATGGAAAATGTTTGCCGTAAAGGACGAATTTATTTTGAAGTGCTGTTCATTTCAAATTAAGCTTTTTTAGTTTATGAAGTAAAACTTACCTGCACAAATCTTCCATTACCTGTTGCTTTGGGTCTAAAACAGGTAGAACAGGTGAGAGGAGAAGGAAAATAAAATCTATTTCCAAATAGAGTATATTGTTAGTTCCTTTGTTCAGCTGGCCTTGTTAATCTCTATGCATTTCATCCATCCTTGGCCCATTTGTTAGAGAAGTATTCACCTAGGATCATGCAGACAGATATCAGTAACATACTCCATATCTAAAGATTTCTTTCTTCCTTTGGAAATGTCTCCACACAAAAGGAAGACTGCTTAGATTTGAGATTCCCTTGGTTTTTAGAGAGAGAGAAAGATGACTCATGATTGATGTCTGCTTTTAAGATCTGCTTTCCTTTGGGTTTTAGATTTATGTCTTAAATAGTGTCTATCTGGTGACAATCAAATTAGGCAACAGTCCTCCTAGTACTTATTATCTGTTTCCTTATAGCAATGGAAAGGTCTGGAGCCTTTATTGATAACTCTTTGAATTAGACAGGAGAATGGGAAATGTGAGGAATGGAATGGAATCTTAGGGAAGGAAGAAGAATTGAATGCCTTGAAATTCCTTCCCAAACCCTGATATATGCTTCTGATTTTGTTCCTATTTAGCTATTAGCATGCCTTACTGAAGGCACAAAATTCTGATTATTGTGATGTCTTTTGGTAACTGTTTCCAAATGAAAACAGGATACGCCAAAAGAGAAAGAAAATTTGATTTTATTATAAGAATTTGAAACAATGATTTAATCAGAACTGGGATTTTTTTCCCTCCTCTCCTCTCCTCTCCTTCCCTTCCCTTCCCTTCCCTTCCCTTCCCTTCCCTTCCCTTCCCTTCCCTTCCCTTCCCTTCCCTTCCTTTTCTTGTTTTCTTTTTTAGAACCAGGCTTTATTTTTTTTTACCTTTACACTATCTTACTTTTTGTTTGAATATGGGCAAGTATATCCAGCCTTTCTCTATGTCTCCTTATTTCAAATTGGAGATAATAGCACCTACCTTCTAGTTTTGTTGGAGACAATGAACTTGCAATAACCTGCCAGTAGAGGCTTGGAAAAATATAAAGAATTGTATAAATAAAAAGAATTGAGGTATTATCATTAATAAGTGTGATTAGCAATAAACAGTATTACCTTGTATAGTATGTAATAAATGTTTAAAAATGGTGTTTAAATACTAGAACCTGGTATAAATTCTTAAGGTGTGAATCAACTAGTTAGTACAGTGTGTTCCACACGCTTTTATCTTACTGTGTTTATTCTTTTAAGAAATGCTAGAGCCAACTTGGCTAATGTTTTTAAAATTTTTGTTAGATGCGTTTTAGAGAAGTCACACGATTACTTCTACAGATGACTTTTCACTAATAATAATTCTATGGTGCATTTTTATGTAACTTCTTGGACTGATTTTTTTCTATGTAGAGCGTTTAAGGGTAAAACCTGAAATTTCTTGACTCCTGGACTATGTTTACACTCATTCTTTCAGAATATACAAGCCCAAAAATGTTATTTTACATTCGCTCTTAATTCCTGTTGTGTTGATTACATTTAAACATCTGATTTTATATAGTTTTTATATATCTTAGCATTTGGGCAAAATTAACTTGTTACATTGAAGTCCTTAATTCAGATATGTATTGTTATGGAAAAATAATATTTAAGGGATAGTTTTATGTGTTTGTTTTTACTTTTGGTCTTTTAGTCCCAGCGTGTTGTCCTTTTTGGTTTTGTTTTATTGCTTTTTTCTTTAATTTTGCTTACCAGAGCCAAAGCCTTAGTAGAAGAACAACGCCTTTTGTTCCTAGGGTTCAGGTAAAGGCCCTGTCTGCCTGATAGAAACGAAAGTTGTGTTTTAACCCTTATTTGTATGTTTTTGGAAAATGCGTAGTAGGAAACTTGTTTTGGTATGTTGCTCCAAACCATATTATTGACTTTCAAATCATTTTATAAGCCAGCTTGTAAAATTTCTGCATGGAGATGAAAATACAATTAAAATTTAAAGAGACAATCTCTGTTAGTGATTTTATATGATCCACTGAATGCTAAAACTTGATAGGTTTCAGACTGCACTTGTATATAGAATATTGACAAAAGTAGCTAATTTTATACTGCTGATATTTTTTTTTATTGCACTAAGTTTCTGTCTCTTTAAATCATTCATTTTATCACTTAACATCTTTCTCTTGCATTTTCCAAGCAACAAATCCTTGAGGAGACTGGCAAATAAATTTGTACCTTATCTAAAATATGAATTTTATGCATTTAATATATAAGGTTCAAGTTTGAAAAGTGTGTTATTTTGAAAGAACAAAATGATGATCTAAATAAAATGTGTTGGGTTTATGTTGTTCACATTTTGTAATTGAAATGGGATTTAATTTTACTGTAACACTTGGTACAAGTTGTTTGCCTCTTTTCATTAGGAAACCCTTACATGGTAAAATAATGACAATATAGTTGTTTTTTTAAGTAGTATTATGCTTTCCTTGCTTTGCTGCATGGTTTTTTTTGTTGTTGTTGTTTTGAATAATACTAATTTAGTTTAAATTTGAAAAATTACAGTTCTACTTAATATTATATAGTGTTAAATATTTACTTGTGCTGTTCAGGTTCTCCTTAGGACATTTAAAAATGGGTACATGGTAAAGCTGGAATGATTACTATATGCAAACAATTAAAAAGATGCTGCAAGATTTTTATTAATGAACTAGAGGTAAAATCAGAAGTATGTCATCTAGAACTGTGGAAATCCACTTATTATATTTTGGGGGAGTCAACAGATATATTTTCACCTATCATTTGAAAAGCACAGATAAGAAAGTTAGTAATGTGATAAAATAATCTAGCTAATAAAATAATTGTTTTGCTAATGTGAACTGGATATCTATTAAAAACTTCAATGCAAGTCCTGTAATATAAAATGAAAATTAGGGCTATCAATCAAACGCCTAGTTTAAAAAAGTTTATTAAAAGTTGTAATTTTGACTAAAAAACCCATAAAATTAAAATGTACTATATTAACATTTATATATCTGGAAAGTATAATTTTATAAATTTTATAAAATGTATACAGGGAGGCCATATGCCTAGTATCTGCTTGTATGAAAAATGAATATTACTCACAAATGATAATTTTAGTTTTCTGTGGCATAGGAAAATCTAAAAAGAATACTGCTTATCAAGCATTTGAAGTTATGTATCTCAAATGTTTGTCTCTAAAGAGTTTAGAGGAGCAAAAATATCACCTGTGAAGATGGCAAATGCTTAGTCTCATCCGTCAGAAACAATTTACAGAAATCAGTAACTTGCTCCAATAATTATGAGCTTAGTCTAATAATTATTATTATTGTTTCTTTTTTTTTAAAGGTACAGTTTACCAGAAAAAGGTTTTTTTTTTTTTTTTTTTTTTTTTTTTTAGGCTTTCAGAATCTTTTTTTCTTTGAAGTGCCTAATAATCATATCATGATCCTCAGAGAAGTGTTTTTAATTGTCCTGGAAATATAAAGCCATAAGCTTTTTGATTGCTATAGAAAATAGAGAATATCAGAAATTAATGGGGTTTTTGGTCACACATTTTAGAAGAACCGTGATGCTCTCTGACAACATCTCTGTTTCATCTCATATAAAGACACTCTTGTATTTCTTACTTTTTTTCTTGTTGTTTTCCCCTCATGTCTTTGCCAGAACAATGGTTTCTTTTTTTTTCCACTTACCCTCACCTGTATCTATGTTCTAATGTTGTTACACAAGCAAATATTTGAACTTTTTTCTATTCGCATGTTGAAGAGGTTTTTTTTTTTTTTTCTTTCAGGGTGTTAATCCCCTAGTCTCAGGCAATGGTTCTCAAACTTTAATGCCCATGAGAATCACCAGGAGGACTTGTTGAAATTTGTCAAAAAAACAAACAAACAAAAACCTGGGCCCCGTTCTGATTCAGTAGGTGAGGGGTGGGCCACAGGAATTTGTAACTTTTCAACAAATAAGCCAGATAACACAGATGTAAGGTTAGTGAACCACCCTTTAAGAAACACTTTTCTAGAGACTGTACTTTGCAGCTCTATTAAGAAAACTTTGTTACACGACAGCATGGTAATACCTGCATTTTAAATATGAGGGCTTAATATAACATAAAGGGTATTAATTATAATTTTTAAAAATTAAATATTTCTTGCTGTCATTAAGAGGGCTAATTCCATTTGACAGAAGAGCATGATAAATAATTTTATATACTCTTCTGGGCCATTAGTCCTCTTCTTTGGACTCAAAAGTCTCGTTCAGCCTCTCGTTCTCTGAGATATGAGTTGAGAGACTCAACAGAGCCATGTTAGAATTAGAACCAAATTAGCAATATATCATATATACATATATATATATTTAGGTGATTTTTATGCATGTGTATATATGTTATATATTTATTTGTATATCTCAGAGCCTGGTCCAGACCTGACTGTCCATTTCAGGAGGAGAGGGAATGACGGACATGAGATGTATATTAACATTTTTTTTTAACTGCTGCAAATATTAAACTTCCAAATTAAAGGAAAAATTAAACTATTACACAGTATATAATTTTATTCCCAACTTTCAGATTTTGGATTCAATTTCAAGATAATGGCCAGAGATGTGATGAGTTCTGAACCAAAACGTGGATTAGAGCCAAGTTATACATCCTGACAGGGTAGAATTAGCTAGCTAGGTGTGGGAGTGTGAGGTATGTGTGTGGGAGGTGACAATTGTTAAATCAAATGAATTTAGCAGCTGGATGTGAAGTTCCAATTCCTAATTATGTCAGAGAAGTTACTCCCATCTTCTCATCTCGAATGGTAAAATAATACCCTTTTATTCTAAGGATGTAATATATCTTCTCCTCTAATGAAAAAGGGACTCGATGTCTGTGTAAGAAAAACCTATAAAGATGAATTTATTATGGCTTTAAATACAAAATCAAGGAGTCTATGGACTAAAGCCACTGGTACTTCTACCTTGCTTGTAATCTTTAAAATGTCTTTTCAAATGAAATGTTTTGTCTTTTAAAACATTTGCTTGAAAATTCCCTACGAATGCCATATAAATGAGGTATCTCTTCAGTTCATTTGAGCATTTATTCTGAACTCATTATTTTAGGGGAACTAAAATATGATTCTTACATAAAGATAGGCAAACACAGTCACTGTATGTGAAGTTCTTAGGGTAATTATCATGTGCATGTTAATAAGCAATCACATTAGGATAACAAAAAGCTCAAGTGATTTATCAATCCATCCAAAATAATCTGCATTATTGCCTCTGTTCATTGAAGTTATTATAGCATATCCTTTTATTTTAACTAAGTGCAATTTATGAAGTAAAACTTATTCTGTGCTCATACTAGTGTAAGGGAATGGGGAAAGATTGGGAATGTAAGCATTATGTGATGGTAGTAAAAGTTTGAGCTGATAAATGAATATTTTTGCTTTTCAGATAAAACTATGGTTTGACAAGGTTGGTCACCAATTAATAGTTACAATTTTGGGAGCAAAGGATCTCCCTTCCAGGGAAGATGGGAGGCCAAGGAATCCTTATGTTAAAATTTACTTTCTTCCAGACAGAAGGTAGGGATATGAAACAAAAATAAATGTTCTTGAAAATAAATAAGAAATGTTAATAACAGTGGGTGTTTCAATTCTGTCTCATTTATTTTTATGTATCATGCAACTCAGATATTTATGAAATTTAACCTAAACATAATGATTCATCTATTCATATGATTCATATGATTCATGATTCTTCAAAATAGTGACAGTAAGTGCTTTGAGATTGTTTTAAAACTGATATCAAATGTTATGGATGATTTCATTGAAGATTTATTTTAGGTTATATGGATTCTTAAATGATGCGTATTTTCATTTATCAAAATCTTAACAATTATTATGCTTTTTAAAACCAAATGCATTTTTAACACAGTCTACAGAAGCAAAAAGCTGGAAATGATGCTAAAAGGTACTCATCATGTTCCTTTACACCTTCTACCTCCTCATACTAAGATATTCTTTCTTTATGTAATGTAAAATTAGTGAATATGCTTTATATTTCATCACCCCAAATCATCACTCCATGCCTCTGGTCCTGGAATCAACTTCTTCAAGCAGCATTTGCTTTGTGTCCTTACTAACTAGCACAAATGATGTTGTTCTACCCTAATTTGAACAGAGAAATTAGGATTGGAGGAATAGATTTTCAAAAATTATCTAATCTCCTTTTAATTTCAGGTACATAAAAAATAAAAGAGATTATTCAGTAGACGTCCTGTAAAAAGAAAGAATTAATGACACCAATTATCATTTCCCCAGCTATTGAGCATCCTGGCCTCCAGGACAGAGTGTTCTCAAAGGCTGGTCATTTTTTCCCACGTTGGAAGTGGCTAGGCACACGTGTGATCTTCAACACGTTTACACACTTTTGGCCCCTCATTTACTTAGTTCAAGCTGAAAGTCATCAGACTTGAATGCCAAAGTATCATCTGAAGAACAACCTCAACCAAGAAAAGGATAAAAATATGGAAGTAGACAATTAACATAGGCCTTACATTTTGTTTGATACATATTTTGAAGTGAAATTTGTGAAGAAGATTCATCAGAAAGTCCGTCAAGGTGCCATTGTGTCTAAAGTTATTAAAACTGCCATATAATTTGATCTTACCAAATTTTCATGAAGAAAGTTGTTTTCTCACAACTTAGGTTGCCTTTTGGATAGGGATATACTTTGAACTGCAAGGGAAGAAGAAGATATTCACAACTGGAGCTTTTAAATGCAGTTTAAACTTCAGTTGGTTGACTCGATATGTCACAGCCCTATTACCCTGCCATCCTGGAGGCCACATCACTTGGCTTCTTAGAGCAGCATGATTTACTAGTCTAAACATTCTTAGAATGCCCTGATAAAAACCCACAAGAATTGCTAGTATTCCCATCTATGCTTTTCTGCATATACATAACTTAAGTTTCTGCTTGCTCAAACCTTTGAAAAAAATACTTACTTCGGAAGATGATAAAAGACTTTCAAATTATGGAACTTATTTCTTTTTTGTTCATTGAAAAAAAATTTTTTACATTTATTTATTTTTGAGAAACAGAGTGAGAGAAAGCATGAGCGGGGGAGGGGCAGAGAGAGAAGGAGACGCAGAATCTGAAGCAGGCTCCAGCACAGAGCCTGATGTGGGGCTCGAACCCACGAACTGTGAGATCATGACCTGAGCCGAAGTCGGATGCTCAACTGACTGAGCCATCCAGGCGCCCCGGAATTTATTTCTTGATTGACCATTTTTGTTTTGTTTATTTCATTTTACATACTCTCCCCCCTACTTTCTGAGCAGATGGATCTAAAATGGAAAGGAAAGTCTGCTTCACCAATCCTTTATATTTTAGATGTAGTGTTTTTATTTTTTCTCGGCATCAGAGAATGGGGGAAATAGGTAAATATTTCATCCTCAAATTGTTTCTCAGCTGTTTCCTTGTCAATTATCAGAAATTTGAAGAATAGTAAGTTTGTTGCTTACTTTTTTTGTTGTTGTTGCTTACTTTATTGATTGAGAGAGTTGTATCAGGGTTTTATCTTTAAAGAGAAGAGGATTCTTTGGTTAACTCAGAAACAGCTATATTATCTTTTTTTTTTTTTTTTTGCTGCTGATACAAGTTTTTACACATGAATAACTGACTATTTATGCTTTTGGTATGAATTATTTCATTTTTCTTGGCAATTTTTCGAGGAGAGAGGCTATTTGAATAAGTGAACATAGAAAACAATTGATGCCTTTTTGTTGATACGAATTCCTGGAGGGGCAAGTGAGGCTGCACAGAAGAGATGTCGTCTGGAATGCCACTATGTCAGTTGATTTATTCAAAACGTTATTTTCTAAGTTATGACCTACTCTAAAAAATACCCGAGTGTGTTTTACACTCTTTTATGTCTTGAAGTAACATTGGTTTTCCGTCAAAATATATTTTTTTCGTTTTGAGTAAACACATCAAGTCTTTGCATGCTGTTCGTGGTATAAAGTAAATGGAAGGGGCGCCTGGGTGGCTCAGTTGGTTGAGTGTCCGACTTCAGCTCAGGTCATGATCTCACACTCTGTGAGTTCGAGTCCTGTGTTGAGCTCTGTGCTGACAGCTCAGAGCCCGGAGCCTGCTTCGGATTCTGTGTCTCCCCCTCTCTCTGCCCCTCCCCTGCTCATGTTCTGCCTCTCTCTGTCTCAAAAATAAATAAAAACATTTAAAAAAAAAAAAAAGTAAATGGAAACCCAAAGTGCTGGTAACATGAAAATAAATAGGAAAGGCTTTAGGTTGGATTTTATTAAAAAAAAAATAGTTTGCATTCTCAACAATTTAATGATACTGGTAGAGATCAGTGATTTATTTTATTGTTATTGGGCTGCTATTGAGAAATAAATCTTGGGAACACCTGGATGGCTCAGTCAGTGAAGCATCCAACTCTTGATTTCGGCTCAGGCCATGATCTCACAGTTCATGAGTTTGAGACCTATGTCAGGCTCTGTGCTGACAATGCAGAGCCTGCTTGTGACTCTCTCTCCCTCTTTCTGCCCCTGCGTGGGCTCACTGCTGTCAGCACAGTGAGAGACAGCAGTGAGCCCCCCTGTCTCTCTGCCCCTCCCTGACTCATGCTCTCTCTCTCTCTCTTTCTCTCTCAAAAATAGAAACATTTTTTAAAATCTTAAAAAAATAAATTAAAAAATAAAATCTTTATAGCGTGTGTATTGATCTTAGTTTTTAAACACTCTTAGCAGCTTTTCAGTGTTTGACTTATAAAACCTGAACTTATTTTGTTTGTTTGCTTTAAAGAATTGTATTTTTAAGTTATCTCTACATCCAACATGGGGCTCGAACTGATAACCTCAAGATCAAGAGTCACATGCTCTACCAACTGAGCTAGCCAGGAAACCCCAACATTTTTCTTTAACCTGATCTTATTTTGAAGGCTTTAGTTATACAAACAAACAAACAAACAAACGAACACAAACCCTAATTTACTTTTTTTTTAACTTGCTGAAGATAATTTTTTTATGGTTCTTTGCAAGGATTGATACTTTAATACACACTAAATTGCCTTATTAAGTGTTAATTGTATATGGTGGGTGTGTGAGGAACTTCAATGATTGTCTAGTCTTCATGCTGTCCAGTATAGGAATCCCTTCTAAAATAGTCCTCTTTATCTGAGAACTTTTTACACTTCTTAGGAGGAAGTCAAGGTTTATTTTTCTATTGCCTTTCACACTGCCTTACAAACCATTTTTGAATTATACAGCAAGGCTCCCACTAAATGTTTTCTTCCTGGCCTTAATCTTTTAATTCCTGGCCTGAACTTTATCTCTTCACAGGGTCTCATAATTCAATCTTCAATGCATGGAATATAAGTAGATGCTTTATAAATATTTGTTAAAATTTTGAATGAAGAGAGGAGATGACAGAAGGAGTAATGAATCATAGTCCTTGTTATTATTTCTATTATTTAATTATTTTTATTTGCAATACCACTTTTCCATAAGATAGAATGGAGTTAAAATTCCCTACATGAGTTTCCAAAGTTATTTTCCTAACAAGGCCTTAGAGATGAATAAAGATACAATGTTTTAAAGTGGCTTTCTGCCACATTAAATACATGAGCTCTGGCAACATATGTGCTCTTGATTAGTTAAATCCAATCTATGTCATATGTTAAGCTCTATGTTCACCAAGGAGAAGAAGCACAGCCTCCCCAATTCAGAGACTTACTGCCCCTGCTTAGTTCCCCTGCTTCTTATTTCTCAGTACTCTTAGAACTATGTTGTGCTGAGAGAATTTGTGGCAGCTACTGTGGTTCTGCTTGGAGTTTATTGTACACTTCTCACTTCAAATAAGCTCTCTAGATGGCTTAATATGTTCTTCCTAGATGATCCTTTCTAATAAGCTACAGTAGGGATCTCAGAAAGGAATGGATACACCCCACGGGATGAGTAAAACAATCCATTGGAGTTCCAGAAGAAATAGTTGAATTTTCTGAATTTTTACCTAATTATTTTTAATTTCTATTTTTGTGTGTTCGTGAATGAACACAATATTATTTATACAACAGTATAGTAATACATGCATGTAATTCATAAATGTATGTACATATAATAGGATGCATTGTCAAAAACATTCGCTTGATAGAGATACGCAGTCAAAAAAAGTATGGAAACCTCTGAGCTGGAAGTCCCATCTATCAGGGATGACCAGCTTGCATTTCCAGCTCACACTGTGGTGGCTACCTCGCACAGAAATAATTTTACAATGCTTTTAAAGGCCTGATAGCTGTTTAATGATCAAGTACGTATTTTCTTTATGTAAGAAAATAACTTGATAAAATGTAATTGTAGTTGCTCAGCTAAACTATACAGATATAAAGTTGTGAACATCACAATTAGACTTCTGTCGTTCAAGTGAATAGTATATGTAATGTCATTGGTTCATTGCTGCTTTAAAGGTTTCCAATAGGGCAATATGTGTAAAAAAAACGTGGAGTTAATATTCTTTAGTCTGGTTTTATTTAGATTTTGAGAAAGATTAAGTTTTTAATTATCTATCGTGGAAGGATTTCAGATTTATTGAAATATTGCTTTTATAAAGTGATATGATTATATACTTATACGTTTTAGTAGCAATTTAAACAATTACAATATTCATAAATGTATGATAAATTTATGGAAAACTTCACTTCTTTCCTGAGAAATTTTAAATGAATAGTTTTTGGGGCAAAACTTAAAGGTTTATATAAGTTCATATATTCCTCTTTTTTTTTTTTTACAGTGATAAAAACAAGAGAAGAACTAAAACAGTAAAGAAAACATTGGAACCCAAATGGAACCAAACATTCATTTATTCCCCAGTCCATCGAAGAGAATTTAGGGAACGGATGCTAGAGATCACGCTCTGGGATCAAGCTCGAGTTCGAGAGGAAGAAAGTGAATTCTTGGGAGAGGTATCTGGAATTACTTTGAAGCTTAGACTGTTCCTGTCCTCTTGAATACTTTTCTTTATGTGACTGTCAGTAAAATCTTATATTTTGAATATCTGAAGACGTAAACAGTTTCTTTCACAGAATGAATGTAGCTACTGCTTCAAGGCAAAATGTTGGTAACATAAAAAAATGGTTCTGAATACTTTGTGACAATTTTTAGGTGTTTGTTCCTAGTGTAGAAATCTCAGTGTTGAATGATAAAAGGTTGTTTTGTGTTTCACAAATGCATTGCTGTGCTTTCTGGTGCGTGTTTATCATTTTAGTTTTAGTGAAGCAACTCTACATCTAGTAGCTCAATCATTCATTTATGAATTATTTTTTAAGCCCTATAATGTATCTGTAAAGTGCTAGGGACGGAGGCTTCAAAGGTGAATAAGGAATATTATGTCCTTCAAGGAACTTATAACCTCTTAAGTATACAGACCAGGGGAGTGAAGCTCCTGCAGAAGGAATAACAAGATGTGAGAGTTGAGGGAGTCTTGGAAGGGAAAGTGGTAAGAAATTAGACTCGAGGGTGAATCTGACACTGACCAGATCACATCCTTCAATACATCATGTTAAGAAGTTTGGATTTTATCTTGTGGATAGACGGAGCAAATGATAGATTTTATTTTTGTCAACATTTTTTTTTTTTTTTTTTTTTTGGGACAGAGAGAGACAGAGCATGAACGGGGGAGGGGCAGAGAGAGAGGGAGAGACAGAATCGGAAACAGGCTCCAGGCTCCGAGCCATCAGCCCAGAGCCTGACGCGGGGCTCGAACTCACGGACCGTGAGATCGTGACCTGGCTGAAGTCGGACGCTTAACCGACTGCGCCACCCAGGCGCCCCGCAAATGATAGATTTTAAAGGGACTGGCTGGATTGCATTTGTACTTGAGAAAAACATTTCCACCTGTAACGCAGAGAACGAATTGGAGAGGGGCAAGGTGGGAGGCAGTTCTCCAGCTATTAGCATAGTAAAAATGAGTAATGCTTTTAGCCTTTTCCAGTGTGGTTAGTTTGCCTGAGTCAGTTAAATGTGAATCTCATGGGAAAAACAACAATCCAAAGAAGGGTTGAACTGAATATTCATAGAGAAGGAAGAGTGGTAAACCAGTTGGGAGGGGGGTAACGTGGTTGTTAGGAGCAGACTGGCCCTGGCCTTCTTGGTCAGGATCCCTGACACTACTGCTTCCTAGCCTTGCGTCCTTGAGCAAGTTATTTAATCTATTTGTGCTTCAGTTTCCTCTTCGCCAAACGGCAACAATAATACTATGCAACTCAGGGCTATTCTGAGGAGTAAATGTGTGTGTGTGTGTGTGTGTGTGTGTGTGTGTGTGTGTGTGTGTAAACCTCTGGAACACAGTGCCTGTGATTTGGAAAATGACTAGAGAAAATTTGGGAAGAATGAAATAACTTAGCTGTTGTGCTTCTTTACCTCCCTTAGCTAAATGGTGATTTATCATTACACAGCACTTCTCATATACATAATCACAAACACTGTCATCTTTGCACAAGACCCTAAAAGGAAATTGTCACTTATTCCCATGGACTGATTTCCTTTGTAAATTTATTTTTTTTTAATTCTTTAAATGTTTTTTAAATTTATTTTTGAGACAGAGAGAGGCAGAGTGTGAACAGGGGAGGGGCAGAGAGAGCCGGAAACACAGAATCTGAAGCAGGCTCCAGGCTCTGAGCTATCAGCACAGAGCCTGACGCTTTTTTACCATTGAGCATGATGTTAACTGTGGGTTTTTCGTATATGACCTTTATTATGTTGAGGTATGTTCCCTCTAGACCTACTCTGTTGAGGGTTTTTATCATGAATGGATTCCGCATCTATTGAAATGATCATATGGTTTTTATCCTTTCTCTTATTGATATGATGTATCATGTTGATTGATCTGTGAATATTGAACTACCCTGCATCCTTGAAAAAAATCTCATGGATTGTGGTGAATGATTTTTTTAATGTATTTTTGTATTTGGTTTGCTAATATTTTGTTGAGAATTTTTGCTTCTATGTTTATCAGAGCTATTGGCTGGAGTTGTTTCTTTTTTCTTTTTTGTAGCGTCTTTATGTAATGCAAATTTAACAACCTCTAGTAAGTGAATAGTCAAAGGTCTATAAAAAATTTTAGATATTTAAAACTATTAAGTCAGCCAGAAGTTATGCATACTTATCTTTTATTTAGTTATTGTCAAACATAAGGACAACTTTGCAACATATTACTTTTGATCTAATGGCATTGTTATTATAATTATCATTATTATAAAAGTTATGAGACCATTTAATAGAGTTTCTATATTATAGATATTTAACATTCTTTTGTTTCTTGGCTTTGTAGATTTTAATTGAATTAGAAACAGCATTATTAGATGATGAGCCACATTGGTACAAACTCCAGACACATGATGTTTCTTCATTACCACTTCCTCACCCTTCTCCGTATATGCCACGACGACAACTCCATGGAGAGAGCCCAACAAGGAGATTGCAAAGTAAGGTTCCAGTGAGATTTATCATACCTTTGTTGAATTATCTTGAATGATATATATGAGACATAGAACTTAAAGATACCATTATGGTTTTAACAGACATCTATTAGTGTTTTCATAGCTATTGTTGATGATTTTCAATTGATACGCTAAAATGAGGTTATACTTACAGCATTCATTTATCACAGTATGACCTCGAAGCACAGTTATGTTTTAATTTTAGCTATTAGAAACTTATATAGGAATGAGGTAGCAGATACAGTAAGATTTAGCCATGTAGCTATAGATACATTAACCTACATTAAGTGTGGAAATAAGAGTTAAATATTCTCAGGAATATAAGCTGATGTTATTATTGTTACTATTATTATCATCAATGTTGCATTTTACCCTGAATTATACACAGTCCAAAGTATTGAATAGAATTTAATCAATTCAAAGAATCTTAGGGGAAACTTGGAAATGATTTCTAGGTTGAAAAGCGGCATTACTGGCTTATTGTTCCTACAACTCAAATTTGTTTTCCTGATGAATCTATTATTGAAAGGGGAGATGTCCACTTGCTGTTTTGGGTAGTGTTCATGGGATAATTTTATCTTCATGGAGTCAGCATGTTCCAGGATTAGCAACATTTTGTCAAGTACTGGAGAACTGACTGACATTAACTAAATTTCAGAAGTGTAAATTTAAAAGCGCAAAAGCCATGTCATTTATCATTAATGGGAAGTATATTTGGCAACATAAGAAATGACTATTATCTATGTGGATCACGTTCTCTCTGCTGAATAGAGGACTAAATTATATATCAGCAGGCTGTTTGATGAATAGAATATTAGAGCAGAGGATTGGTCTTATGATATTTAGTCATAGGAAAGCCTAGAGAATTGTCTTCACTCCTTTTTAAAAATGTCTCTAATGACTAGAATTTTATTTCCACGGACTGTACAGTCTTTTACATATGGGTGGTATTAATTGAACACTAGTTTCATAGCACTCAATTTTTTCAGCCTCTCCACAGAGTGAACACCTACTCACTGTTATTTGCAATCGCCATTACAACGTCTTTTGTTGTAATTATTACACGACTATGAATTTTATGTGGGCTCATTTTAGTGTCTACTCTTTCTGGTTACTGTGATCTACTAAGTACGTTCTCTCTAAATCACAATGTTGGATCATGGTTTACTACATGAAGTTTATGAATACAAATCAGTTTGTACTAATTCTTATAGTTTAGGTTTATAGGCTACTAATCTAATACTTATTCCAGTTGTTATTAGAATAACTAGGTTTGATAACTCTTAATATCTGAAACTCTTAAATCTTCCAACAATTTTCGTTACTTTTTCCCTCCCCAGCTAATTAAGAATAGTGTATGTGGAGAATGATGAGAATAGAGTTCTTTCTAGTTAGCTATATGGATCGTGGATTTTCATGTAGTTAATTTAATTTAATCCACTTTGTGCCTTTTAATATTTAACCATCTCCCAAATGCTCTTCTGCTACTTAGTCATTAATAGTATTAAATTCATTTATGGTTAATATGGCTTCATGTTGTACCATTCAGTCCTGTCTCTACCTACCAGTAATAACCTCTAATAAAATAAATTTTCAATATTTGAACATATGGCTAAAATTGGTGTTTTACACCTAAAATGTAATCATAATTTACTAGCAATGTGTAGGATTGAAGATAAGTAAAAACGTACATATGCCTAAAGGAAATGAAGATTAACAGTTGGAAATAGAAAGTTAAAGACATTACTATTGGCTGAGGATATATTGCTCATCAATAACAGGTTCAAGTATGTATAAATAAACATTAATTATTTTAAAAGTTACTTCGTAAGAATGACCTCCTTCAAGGTTTTTCTTCATGGAGAGGGTAAATATTACATTTATTTATAAGTATGTCTTATATTGTTAAAGATCATGATCATTAACATAGTCGATGGAACATATACATGAACAGTAACCATCACAAATGTGTAATAATCCCTCATTCTCTACCTCCACAAAATAGGATATGTTGGTAATTCAAAATCTGAGGCTGTGAACTCTGAGGCTGTGAGCTTATTGAATATACACGGATATTTACTGGTGTTGTTGGAATTCTGTTTTCTCTGCTCATGATTTCCTATTTTAAATTTGTAGATTCTAATGATTCAAAAAAGTACTTCATTTCCATGGACATTAGGAATTTATAATTTTAAACATATGAGGAAATATTTTAAAAAGCCATTCTAAAAATAAGTGTTTCATATATCTTGTAGCTAACTGAAATATTTTTTAAAAATCTTTTTGAGATAAGAGTCGAAGCAACTTTGATTATAAACTTTGGTTTCCCTAGTAAAGGAATTAGTGAAAATATTTGAAATAGAGGACTTCTTATACCGGTATTTCTGCAGGTGGCAAAATAAAAAGTTTCTATATATCAAAACATCTATAGAAATGGCCACATGCTCATTGTTCATGTCTGAAAGCAATTAGATTATGAGAAGTTAAAATTTTAATATGGTGGTAATATTTTCTACAACACGTTTTAACTTCAGGCCACTTTTACCCGCTCCCATCCCGGATGTTATTTAGACATTACCAAATGATGGGACAGTGCATATTTCAAAGAGTGACTGATTAAGCCTTTTTAAAAATATGTGAGTAAGATTGGAACCATGTATTCAAATAACTAAAATTTATCAATAGAGAAGTGAGATTGCTTTTTTAGATGGTAAAATGTCTCTCATATTCACACAATTTTGTTCTGATTCACTGGTGAGAAACTATCCATTACTGTTCTGACACCTAAAGATATTGTTTTGAAGGTATATTTTTATGTTTAAGTTTTAATTTTTATGTATTCTTTACTGTCATTCAGTTAAAGTTGCCTGCTGTCTTTAGGGAAATATTTTCCTTTTTAACATGACAGAAATCATTACAAATTTGTTTGTGACTTGGTATCTTATTAAACATTCTCATCACAATTTGAACTATAAAATCCAAAAGAGTTTTCTTTTCTTTTTTTGATCCTTTTTTCTTTTTCATCAGGTTCATCTCTTTGACATCTCAAATGCTAATTCTTTATTTGGTAAAATATAACATTATTACCATTTCACTTTTTAAAATGGAAAACATCATATCTACTATATTCTCATACAGCCTCATAACCACAAGTGTTTAAAGAAAAGTGAATGCAAACAAATCATTGGGACAAAACCAAAATGATGGCATTGAGAGGTGTAAAATAAAAGAGATGTGATTTAATAATTAAAGTTTCTCAAGATTTCAACTATTTGGGGGACATTTTTGGTCAATATTTCTTCTAATTTTCCACCCCATTCTCTTCTCTCCTTCTTGGGCTGCAGTTGCATGTATAAAGACCTCTTGACTTTGTTCTACAGGTTAATTAGCCTCTGTTTATTAAAAAAAAAAATTTTCCCCCCACTCTTACTCAGTCTTGATTATTTTTATTCACCTGCCTTCAAGTTGACTGGTATTTTCTTCTATAGTGTACAATTTCCTGTGAAAGCCATATTATGAATTGTCCTAGCAAAGATGTTGTATTTTTCATTTTATGATTTACATTTGATTTTTTTAAAATTTTCTGTATCCTTCCTGAAATTCCCCTTCTTTTATTATATCCCTGTGTGTATAATACTATATAATATACATATATGATATGCATTTGTGTAAATGTATTAATGAATTTATAGGATTGCATGTAGACACATATGTAAATATAGGAAATAATTCATAGAATTACATGTATATGCACATTTGTGTGTGTAATGTACATATATGTATGTGTAATATCTATAACGAATTTATGTATGTGTAATGTGTGTGTGTGTAATCCTGTGGATTTTCTCACATATTTATAATTTTTATTTTATTTTTTTATTTTTATTTTTTTTAATTTTTTTTTTTCAACGTTTTTAATTTATTTTTGGGACAGAGAGAGACAGAGCATGAACGGGGGAGGGGCAGAGAGAGAGGGAGACACAGAATCAGAAACAGGCTCCAGGCTCCGAGCCATCAGCCCAGAGCCTGACGCGGGGCTCGAACTCACGGACCGCGAGATCGTGACCTGGCTGAAGTCGGACGCTTAACCGACTGCGCCACCCAGGTGCCCCTATAATTTTTATTTTAAAGTCTGCTAGCTCTAATATCTTAGTCTTCTGTGGGTCTATTTATATTTCTGTTTTTTTCTTTGATTATGGATCACATTCTATGTATATTTTATATATACTAATTTTGTTGTGTACTGGACATTGTGTTTCATACATTTTAGAGACTCTGGATTTAGAGGAATGTTGGGTTTTATTTTGGCACACCATGAAATTATTGAAGGATCACCCAAGACCTATAGAAGATATGTTAGGGCAGTTCTGTTTTGGTCTTTCATAGTTATAAGGTATAGCCCTTAGGCAGGTTTGTGGTTCTCATTCCTAAGTATGAACTTTCTTTTTTTTTTTTTTAATGTTTTATTTATTTTTAAGACAGAGAGAGACAGAGCATGAGTGGGGATGGGGCAGAGAGAGACGGAGACACAGAATCTGAAGCAGGCTCCAGGCTCTGAGCTGTGAGCACAGAGCCTGACGCAGGGCTTGAACTCATGAACTGTGAGATCATGACCTGAGCCAAAGTTGGACGCTCAACCGACTGAGCCACCCGGGCTCCCCCTAAGTGTGAACTTTCTAGGCAAAGCCCAAGATATTGACCAAAATCCCACAATATAATGGGACTCAAACTCTAGGCTCTGTGTCCTATGCATCAGGAAGTTTCTAAAATCTCCTTGCATTGCTTTTAGCTTTTCATCTGTGGCTTCTTCTTTTTCCCTTTGCAGTTTACAATTTAGGCAAAGATTTAGGGGGCTGTTGTATATAAAGCTTCAATACTGAAGCTTTTTTCTTGAACTATAGCTCCTGGGCAGTGAACCAAATTGGGAAAGCCTGTAGGAGAAAAGCTGTTTCAGTATGTGCTTTAACTATTTCAAGGGTCATATCACTGATTTCTGCCTGCATTTGTTTGTTCTCTGGTATCTTTAAACAGTTTTTTATTAAAATATTTATCCAGAGTTTGTAATTATTACTGGCAGAATTAGTCCAATATAACTTACTCTATCATTCCCAGAAGCAGAACTCTACATTTTCAGTATACTTTACTGAATTATAGCATCTATACAGAAACGTGTATAAATCATAAATATATCCCCAAGTGAATTTACACAAAGTAGCAACACTGTATAAGTAGCACCCCCATCAAGAAACAGAACATCACCAGCCTCTCTCTTGCTCTCTTCCGGTAATTATTCTCCCTGTCAAGGTAACAACTGTGCTGACTTCAAACACCATAAAACAGCTTTGCTTCTTTTTTTTTTTTTTTAATTTTTTTAATGTTTATTTATTTTTGAGACAGAGACAGAGCATGAGCAGGGGAGGGGCAGAGAGAGAGGGAGATACAGAATCTGAAACAGGCTCCAGGCTCTGAGCTGTCAGCACAGAGCCTGACGCGGGGCTTGAACTCACAAACCGTGAGGTCATGACCTGAGCCGAAGTCGGACGCTTAACCGACTGAGCCACCCAGGCGCCCCTTCTTTTTTAACTTCATGTCAATGGAATACTCACATACACCTATGAATTTTATAGAAATGGAATTACACAGTATATTACACTTTCACATCTGGCTTTTTTTTCCTTCCCAATATGTTTGTGAGATTTACCAATATTGTTGCAAATAATTGCAGTTAACTTATTTTCATTGCTATATGCAATTCGTTTTTATAAGTTTATACAAGAATTTATGCATTCTACAGTTGATTAATACTTTGCTTTCAGATTTGGGCTGTTCTTAATAGTGCTGCTATGAACTTTCTCATACATGCCTTTGGGTAATCATATGTATTCATTTTTGCTTTGAATATACCTAGTAGTAGAATAGATGGGTAATAGGCTATGCATATATTCAACTGTGGTAGATATTATTAAACAGTTTCTCAAAACCCATTTTATTTCCTACAGTAAAGAACTGTACCAATTCATACTTCCTAGAGTAGTGAATGAGGGTTTGAGTTTCTCAACATCATTACGTATTTCTGGTATTTTTATTTTCACTTATCCATTCAGGTAGATGTGCAGTGTTACCTCATTGTGGCTTTGATTTACCTTTCTCTAATAACCTTTTCATAGGTTAATTGACCATAGATATTCTCTTTTATGACGAGCCTAGTCAAATTTTTAGCCCATTTTTCATTTGGGTTCTAGCTTATTGATTTATGAGTGTTATTGATATTATAGATATTATAGATTTAAATTATTTATAGATTTAAATTATTTATAGTATAAATATATGTATTTTATTCTATGACTTGCCTTTCCCCTCTTTAATGGAATCTTATGACCAACAGAAATTTTTAATGTGAGTGTATTTTAGTTTTCAATTTTTTTCTTTAATGTTAGTGTTTTTTTGGTGTGATCTGTATAAACATATCTTCTTTGAGGTCATAATGATATGCCTATGTTTTCTTCTAGAATAGTGCTTTACTCTGCTCATTAAATCTATATCTAGTTTGGAATTGAGTTTTGTATATTGTGTGAGGTAGGGATCAAAATTCATTCTTAATCCTTTGGATGTCCACTTGATCCAGGACATTTGTTAAAAAGGCCTTCCCAGGGGTGCCTGGGTGGCTCAGTTGGTTGAGCGTCTGACTTCGGCTCAGGTCATGATCTCGCAGTCCGTGAGTTCGAGCCCCACGTCGGGCTCTGTGCTGACCGCTCAGAGCCTGGAGCCTGTTTCAGATTCTGTGTCTCTCTCTCTCTCTGACCCTCCCCCGTTCATGCTCTGTCTCTCTCTGTCTCAAAAATAAATAAACGTTAAAAAAAAATTTAAAAAAAAAAGGCCTTCCCAATATGTGGTTAAGTTTCTGAAGTCTGTTCCTTTCAATTAGGCAACTTTTCTGTTTTTGTGCCAATATTAAAGTATCTTAATTACCGTAGATCTATAATAAATGGTTAGTGTAACTAACCCAGCTTTGTTCTTCTTTAAGATCATTATTAATATTGTTAATTTTTTTCACTAGCAAACAAATTGAATATCACATTATTTTTTTTCACAAATACCCTTTTGGAATTTTGATTCAAATTACAGTGAACATTTTAGGGAGAACTGAAGTCTCTCCAGAGTGAGGAGAATTCCATTCCATGAATTGATATATCTCCAAGTAATATTTTAATAAGTTTCAGTGTAGAGGTTTTACATCTTTATTAGATCTGTAACTAGGGATTTAATTTTAACTGATGTTGGTATACAGAAATAAAAGTTATTATTTATTATTATTCAGCAAATCCTAATAACATTTACATACATTATTTTGAAATTTGATGCACAATATTATTATGTTGTCTGTGAATAATGACAATTTCTCCTGTTACTTTCAAATTCCTGTTATATCTTGCTTTCCTTTTTCTTACTTAACACTTCGGCAGGGTCCCGTGATAAAATGCCGAGTGGAAGTGATAACAATGTTGAGTAGAAGTTGCCATCCATATTTTGTTCCCCATTCCTTGGGAAAAGCTTTAAATATTTCTCAATTATAGTTGATATTTGCCTTAAGATTTTTTACACTGAGATTCAGGAAGTTCTATTTTATTCCTACTTTTATGAAAGTTTTAATCATGAATAGATATTGAATTGTATCACTTTTTCCCCTGCATATATGGATATAACCAGGTGATGTTTCTCTTTTATTCTATTAATGTGGTATATTGCATTGATTTTCAAATGTAAATCTAGTACTCCTGTGTTAAACTCAGCTCATGATGCACTGTCATTTCTTCTATCCCTTGTTTCAGTTTGCTGATACTATACATAAAATTTTTTCATCCATATTCAGGAGAAAGAAAGATTGTCCTTTATTACCTTTGTTATCAATGCTATACTGCCTTCAGAGAAGTGTTAGAAAATATTTCTTCTTTTTCTGTTAGATACCATATTTCCCTTTCTTGTAATAATCATTGTCAACTTTTGATTTCAGGGTAATGCTGGCCTCATAAAAAGTGTTTGGAAGTATACCCTATTTTCTATTGTTTGAAAGAATCTGTGCATTATTAGTATTATTTCTTCTTTAAATGCTTAGAAAGAAGTCATCACCATTTAAGGCATCAAGGTTGGCAATTTGTTAATGTATAGGTTTTAAATGATAATTTCCTTTTTTTTCTAAATTTAGAACTATTCAAAAATTTGTGTCTTGTGTCAGCTTTGTTAAGGTGTTTTTTTTTCTTGGAACTTGCACATTTCTCCTAATGTAAAAAATTATTTGCATAAAATTATTCATAATAACATCTTATTATCTAGTTAATGTCCATTGGATGTTTAGTGATGTCCTCTTTTCCCCTGTATTGGTTAATTTGTTCCTTCTTTTTCTTTTCTTGTTTTTCTTGGCCAGACTTAATTTTATTAGTCTTTTCAAACAAAAAACTGGTTTGTTTCGTTTCTGGGTTGTATTTGTTATCTTTTTCATTAAGTTTTGTTATTATTTCTCTCCTTTACTTTGTTTAGATGTAGTTTGTCCTCATTTCATCAGAAAAAAACTTAGATACTTTGTATTGTGTTGCTTTCATTTATCTATCAGTTATTTAGGAGTTTATTGTTAAATTTCCAAACTCTAGACGGTTTTTTTTAGGTTTTTTTTCTCTTTTTCTTGACGTCTGGCATAGCTCCCTTCTTGTGAGAGTGTATACTTTGAATCATTTGGAATCTTTAAAATTATTCATTTTATTTGTGGTGCTTAAATGTTCTTGAAAAGAATGTTTATTTTGTCGCAGTTCCGTACATGTTTTACAAGTTAATAAGGTTTACCAATTTTATTGTTCAAATCTTCTGGGTTTGCTTTTTTTTTTTTTTTTGTCTGAATATTCCATCAGTTACTGAGAGACATGTTAACATTTCCACGTATGATTGTGGACTTTTCCTTTATTTTTGTCATTATTCGCTTTATAGGTTTTGAGATTATGTTATTAGGTGCATATAAACTAAAATTATTATGCTTTTTGTAATAGAGTGTTGATTTTTTCATTACGTAATGTGTCTCTATATCTAGGAATGCTTTTTCCTTAAGACTCTCTTCGCTTGATGTTAATACTGCTGCAGCTGCTTTTCTTTGTTTTGTGTGTGTGGTATATCTTTCTCAGAGCTTTTACTTTCGTCTCTTTACATTCTTATATTTAAGGTTTATCTTTTGAAAAAAATGTACAGTTGGTCTTAAATCCATTATGAAAAGATTTATTTTTTATTGGAGTAATTCATACATCTACATTTAATGTAGATTCTTATAAATTTTGTTTAATATTTTATACAATATTATTTGTTTTTTTAATTGCATATTTTAATTTATTTTTTAATTTACATCCAAGTTAGTTAACACATAGTATAACAATGATTTCAAGAGTAGATTTCTTAATGTCTCTTACCCATTTAGCTTATCCCCCCTCCCATAACCCCTCTAGTAACCCTCTGTCTGTTCTCCATATTTAAGATTCTCTTATGTTTTTGTACACCTCCCTGTTTTTATATTATTTTTGCTTCCCCTCCCTTATGTTCATCTATTTTGTATCTTAAAGTCCTCATATGAGTGAAGTCATAGGATATTTGTCTTTCTCTGACTGACTAATTTTGCTTAACATAATACCCTCCAGTTCCATCCACATAGTTGCAAATGGCAAGATTTCATTCTTTTTGATTGCCAAGTAATACCCCATTTGTGTCTTTCCATACTTTGGCTATTGTTGATAGTGCTTCTATAAACATTGGGGTAGGTGCATGTGCCCCTTCGAAACAGCATCCCCATATCCCTTGGATAAATACCTAGTAGTGCAATCGCTGGGTCGTAGGGTAGTTCTATTTTTAATTTTTTGAGAAACCTCCATACTGTTTTCCAGAGTGGCTGCACCAGCTTGCATTGCCACCAACAATGCAAAAGAGATCCTCTTTCTCCGCATCCTCGCCAACATCTGTTGTTGTCTGAATTGTTAATGTTAGCCATTCTGACAGGCGTAAGGTGGTATCACATTGCGGTTTTGATTTATATTTCTCTGATGATGAGTGATGTTGAGCATTTTTTCATGTGTCGGTTGGCCACCTGGATGTCTTCTTTGAAGAAGTGTCTATTCATGTCTTCTTCGCTGGATTATTTGTTTTTTGAGTGTTGAGTTTAATCAGTTTTTTATAGATTTTGGATACTAACCCTTTATCTGATATGTAGTTTGCAAATATCTTCTCCCATTCCATCTGTTGCCTTTTGGTTTCTGATTGTTTCCTTCACTGTGCAGAAGCTTTTTATTTTGATGAGGTCCCAGTAGTTCATTTTTGCTTTTGTTTCCCTTGCCTCTTTTGTTCCCTTTGCTTTGTTTCCCTTGTTACCCCTTGAGTAAGAAGTTGCTGCTGCCAAGATCAAAGAGGTTTTTGCCTGCTTTCTCCTCGAGGATTTTGATGGTTTCCTGTCTTACATTTAGGTCTTTCATCCATTTTGAGTTTATTTTTGTATATGGTGTAAGAAAGTGGTCCAGGTTCATTCTTCTGCATGTCGCTGTCCAGTTTTCCCAGCACCAATTGCTGAAGAGACTATCTTTCTTTCATTGGATATTCTTTCCTGCATTGTCAAAAATTAGTTGGTCATATGTTTGTGGGTCCATTTCTGGGTTTTCTGTTCTATTTTTGTGCCAGTACCATACTGTCTTAATTATTACAGCTTTGTAATACAGCTTTAAATCTGGGATTGTGATGCTTCCTGCTTTGTTTTTTGTTGTTGTTGTTGTTTGTTTGTTTGTTTGTTTGTTTTCAAGATTGCTTTGGCTATTCGAGGTCTTTTCTGGTTCCATACAAATTTTAGGATTGTTTGTTCTAGCTCTGTGAAGAATGTTGGTGTTATTTTTATAGGGATTGCTTCTTTGTTTTTTATTTGTCCTTTTTTCCTTCTTTTTTTGCTTTCTTTTGGAATTCACATTATTTTATTTACATCAACAGATATTTACTTAGCTGTTATGGTGCTTGATATTGTGTTTGATCCAAAGATACATTATATTTAGGTAGCAGGTAAAACTCTTATTCACAAACTTGTATGCAAAATACACACTTATTTTTTCAAATATTGTATTTAATCCTTACTTTAATCTTATTTAGGTATCTTTCTTCCCAGTCAAATATCAATCTTTACTCCTTCTCCTTACCTATTCCTAGCTCGTGCTGGCAGTTCCAGGAAGCCCCCAAAAAGGAAAATATTGAGAAAAGACCCATTGATTTTTAGTCCTTATAGAGCTTCACTAATTTGTCCCAATGCATAATGGTTATTTGAAGGTAGGTTTATGTATAGCATTTTTTTCCCCCAATGCTGGTTTCTTTGGTGCTTAGCATCCAGCTACATCATGGGGCTATCATCCTAGAATCCTAAAATATCACTGGACTTCAGAGAGGTCCTAGAGCCTGATTCCCTATTATTCACAAGTCTCTCTAGCCATTGGCCCCTTTCTAATTCTGAGAAATATTGACCTTTAGCAGTGCCATCCTTTTTCTGCCCTGTCTACCCTCCTCTCTTATTTCTCTCCTCTTGCTTAATCTCATTAATAAGCCTAGAGTACGGAAAGTAAAATGCTATGTGTCACTTTGCTTTCCAACCTGAAACATAAATTTCCCTAATTAAAAGAAACACAAAGAGCTTGCCACCTCTTTAAAATGTATAAGGGAAAAATATAAGGATAATAAAACATAATTTATGTCTCTATACATAATCATGCCATAATCTTGGTATTTGTATAACTTTTTATATATAGAAAGTAGAGTTGTAAAAATTAAAATTTTAAGCTTATGTAGAGGTATTAGAGAATAATACAAGCTGTGCTCAGCATTTTAGCTAGGCCTTAAGAATAAGTAAGATTTCAATATATAGAGGTGAGAAAAGTAAATAGTTAATTATGCTAGGATGAAGACATAAAATCTAAATAGTATGAGACTTATATATAGAAAGTGTTGAGTGTCAGGCTAAGGATTATGAGATTTATCATTTTTAAAAAGAATTTGAGGGTAGAAGTCTAACAGAAATAGCACAATAATGTCTTAACATGATGTATTCCTTCTCCTTGATGTGTTGCAACTTGGAAAAAAATGTTTTAAGGGAAGGAGTTTCCTTTCATTGTACCATATAAGCAAATACCTACTGTGCTTATAAATAAACCTCATATATTTTGGAAATGGAGCAAGTTAAGTGTAGTAAATATCAGGGAAAGCAGTGAACTGCAATGGAAAAAAATAGGAAGGAAATGTCTTTGCTTGCATTTAGAGAAGTTCTTTTTCTTAATGTTTATTTATTTATTTTTGAGAGAGAGAGCTTGCACGTGAGTGGGGGCGGGGCACATGGAGAAGGAGAAAGAAAATTCCAAGTAGATTCCATGCTATCAGCGCAGAGCCTGATGTGGGGCTCAAATTCGCAAATCGTGTGATCCCAACCTGAGCCGAAATCAAGAGTCAGATGCTTAACCAACTGAGCCACCCAGGCAACCCTGAATTATACGTTCTTATTAGGCAATGACCATAATGGTCTCCAATTGCTAAATGTCACAATAAGTAAATAGTCCCTATCTCCCCTCATTAAAATCCCTTGAACAATTTCCAGCATCATAGTTTGCATCAAAATATGTACATTGTTAAAAAAATATTATATATATCCTATATGTAAGTACATATTCCATATATATACATATATGTATATATATATACACACATATTTTTTCAATCCCTGCAGTAAAAATTTAAGCTTTAATAGCTTGAAACACTATGATATCTTTTTTCCAATTTAAAAACTTCTTATAAATTATGAAGTTTTAATCATGAACCGAAATTATAATTTTAAAAAGACAAAGGAACTATACCCTTGACAGAAAACACTCATATTCATTGTCTTATTTGTTTTTAAAATATTAGGTACTTCTTAACAGTATCTATAGGGACAGCTATAGTTTTGAAAGTTTGGTGAATGTCTTTTATTCTAAATTACAGTGATGCTATTCTTACAGTTTTAAGAAGTAGTGTAATCCTTTAACTATTAATCTAAAATGCATTAAAATATCTTGTTCTAATTTCTGACAGTAAAAATCTACACTGCTGAATTAAATCTTACACTTCTTGGTGGTGGTACTGATTATTTCACTTTATATCCTTTTCCCTAGGGCATATTGTATTAGACAGTGATAAAAAGGAAAATCATTTGGGACCACCCTCTGACTTTAAAATTGATGTAGATCACTACACGCTATAAGTGACTTTCAAAAAACCACTTTGAAGGTCTGCTTAACAGTGTGTTTTGCAGAAAAATCCTCAAATAGTATCTTGCAAATTGAAAAATATATAGTAAACTTAGATCAGTTAAACCTGTCATTAAAACATAATGTTCAGATCATTCAAGATGTAAAAAGGACATGAAATTACACTCTTATCTTGATGTTCTTAAAAAAGAAAGCCGTTATAAATATTATAATATCAATATGGGAAATACACTCAGCTTTACTGAAGACGTCCTGTTACATGTGGGAACACTGTTTCCAAGAATAAAGTTCCACGATTCAGTCACCATTAAAAAACAAACAGTAGGGGCACCTGGCTGGCTTAATCGGTGGAGTATAGAACTCTTGATCTCAAGGTTGTCAGTTTGAGCCCCACGTTGGTGTAGAGGTTACTTAAAAGAAAATCTTTAAAAAACCCCCAAACACCTGAACAGTAAAGAGACATAAAGTAGGAAGACCACAACAGATATATTTCCTTTCGTAAATATTTATCCATTTGAAATTCTAGGGTTTGGATATATTATATTTGCATTAATTTGCATATGTGGCTAAATGAATATGAATATCATCATCTTACATCATATTTTAATAAAAAGCATTTAACATGATACAGAGATATTTACAAAGAATTATAAAACTTCTAAAAATGTTAATTGTTTCAGCATGTAAAATACAGTTTCAATATAGATATTTACTTAGATTTATAATTATGTTCAGTGTTTTCACTTAAGGAAATATATAACAATTCATTGGTATTACAATTTAAAATTATATATACTGCAGCAATTCAGATTTTGCAGTAACATGATAATTTTATTTATTAACTATGTAACACATTTCTATTACACTTTTTTCCCATGATTTTTTGCTGCATACCTTGTGATCAACTCTTCATAAGACAGTTTTGTACTATCATTTAATACATGTGTGCTCTATTGATTGTACACAGTATTATTCTCTATTATTACTTTTATTCTTTTTTTTTCTTGTTTGGAAAGGTTATTGTAACTTCATCTCTTCTTTTGTTATTTTTATTGTCTTTGCTTTTTGGATGGTGAGTTTATTATTGTTACTCTTGAGTTTTCTGTGTCTTTGTGATATAATAAGAGTTTTTGACATTTTAAAGCAACATGAATCTATTCATGTTCAGTTTATGTTTCTGCCTTCCACTAGGAATACTTCTATTATGTTTTAACTTTAGTATGGCTAATAATTCTTTTTCTGATGGGATACTGGAACCAGAGCCTGTTAGGCATATCTCTTCCCTTCACAGTCATTGACATGGGTTGCTTGAATTGGCTATATGGGAGTATTTACATTACAGAAATTGACAATGTTGCAAATCAAGGCTTTAGTCTCCCCCAGACTGATAGTTCTTAAACATTTACCAGCCTACCACTGCTATATATAGTATACAAAAATTAATTTCAGATTTAAGAAAATGTAAATGTAGAAAGTTAAAATGTTAAAGGGCTAGAAAAATATACATGAGTGTTTAAACAAGCTGTACATGAAAACGATGGCAGGAAACTCAGTGTAAATAGATTTTTTAAAATATATAGTAAATATATTAAATCTGTTTTAAATGAAAATGATGGAAGGTAGGTTGGTAACCTGATAAGTAAAATGGTGGTAAGTGTTGGTCAAAACTGGTAATTTAAGAGTTTATGTTGATTTTTTTTAAAATTCTAGTTTAATCTAGATGATTCAGTTTATCTTTAATTTCTGAAAATACATCCTGGATAAATGTTACAATACTTATAAAATTATTCAACCGTACTATTTTTTTCTAATTTCTGTAATTATACTCTGTCTTTAGAAATTCCTATACGGTGGTTAGAATATTCTTTTTCCTTAAAATACTCTATATAAATTCCACTGCTGTGTAGATTACTAATCAGACAAATCAACTATGTAAAATATTGCCAAATGTACTACTTCTCTATTTGTTAAATAGAGTTTAGAATCATGTCATTCAAATTTTAAATCTTTTAATTGAACATTAGAAACTAAGCTTCTGTGATAACCTATGAACCTATTATTTTCTTTGCCTGTGACTTATTACCTTTAGGTTAATGACTTAGATGTGCCAGGATAAATAATTATATTTTTTCCAAGTATTAGGGCATCTTTACACTTCTCTGGTATTTTTATGGCATCATAATTCATACATTCCTTTAAATTTCTGATGTATATTCATATGATAATTTGCTCATCTTTCAAGGTGAAAACAACTTATTCACATTTTCCTACCTTTTAAAACATTTGTTAGAAAAATCTAATTTGTATTCTGCTAACTTGTGACAATTTCTTTTTCTATATGTACATTTTAATTAAGTGAGAATATCAAAACAACTTGTCCCTGTAAATCTTCAAAGTGTCCCTCTTCCAGAAGAAATCAATTTTAAAATATACTTTTTCAAAATCAAGAATTCAAAACAATAATGTTTTTCTAAGATTCCTTCAATTTAAGCTCATTAGTTGCTTATTGCCTGCTAAATTTCTCTGTGTAACCATTACTTTTTACATTTCATAGTTTGTTGTATAACCATGTATTATAAAATAAAATTGATAGCCATGAGTATGCATGGCAGGTCTATTAGTAATTTTTTATTTTATGTACCTTCTCTTAGCCTGTTTATTTCATTCAATCTAAGTTTCAACTAACATAACTTGAATGTACTAATGCACTTTTGTACTAATTCAGATATGATGTGTCTCCCTTCTTTATTTTATTCTGAATTAGTATGGTCCTTCTTATTTTATAATAAAATTGTTAAACTACGGCCTGTACTATAAAGCAGAGATTAAATTTCAATATCCCTATTACATTTAAAGGTTTTTAAATGTATTTTGACATTATTTTAACATTTTTTTTCCAGATAAAGCCTTATGTTCATATAATTCAGGTAAATTTTAGCATGCACAATGTTTAATGCATGTATTCATATGCACAGTTAATTGGTTTGTTGTTTTGTGCTTTGTCTGGTTATTGTGCATATGTTAAATTCCTAAACAAAATGTCAGTAGCTTCCTTTTTCCACCTATAGTAGTTTTCCAGTATATCTGTGTTTACATCTTTATTATTTTGATATTAAAAACTACTTGTTGAAATACAGTGATTTATGATTTCAGTGTGTCTAATATTGTCTCTTTTAATATGGTACTATTTCATCAATGAAGTATGGTTCGGTATATTCTGTGTTATTGTGTGCACTGTTTCACAGAATTTGAATTTATATGGATACAATTTTTAATGTTTTTGACTTATGGAGGGATAGTGTTAAAACTTCTAAGTATATTGAATTTTAACAATTAAAACTAGAATGTTTGCTGTAGCTTCCATCATTTTAGCTGTTCAGTCATATCTTCTAAGGAAAATTGAATAGATTTAAGTTTTATAACTCTAATGTATTATGATTTTTAATTTAAACATGCACAAAGTATGTCAAGATGTTTTAAACTGATGCTAAATTTTATAACTGGTCACTGGGACTTCCTTTAGTTTTAATACTTTTAACTGGAAAATATTCTAAATATATTTAGTCTAATGAACTTTTATATTTAAAAAAATGATCTTCGTGAATAGGATTAGGAAGTAATTGTAAAAGTTTCAGGAATGGCACACTAAAGTTTCAGATCTACTGAGGAAGGCTACTACTTACAACCAAGATGGAATAGAAGGGACTTCTCCCTACCTTCCTACCTCAGACAACAAAAATGGACAAATACATAACTCAGTTGCTTTAATAATACTGGATATCAGGCAACTAAGGACAGTAATTATTAAGATAAGGGAAACAGATGAATTGAATCCTAAAATTGTCCTCGCATTCACTTTTAGAGAGTTTCCTACACAGAGCATAAGGGGAGAAAAGGCAAACAGAGCCTGTGTACTCCCTGAGGTAAGTGATGGAGCTGAGAGTTTGGGGAGACAAGGGTGACTAGAGTTCACAGAGCAGACTACTGAAGAGAAGAGAACTATCCAGAGAGAGAACTCCAAAGATCTTCAGAGGGTTTCTCTCAAGTTGAATATTGATCAGTGCGTGAATGGAGGAATCTACCCACCCTGGAGAAAGGACCACCCAAAAAGATTACAAGTAATAATGCCTGAGAATAGTGTCTGCCTTTTTGTTTTGTAGAGAACATCAAATTTCAGAGGTCATTGGGTTGCGTGCACAGAAATCTCCGGCCTCAGTAGTGAGGAATAATTGACTCTAGATGGACACTGTATCACATAAAAAAAGATCTTAAAGCAAGAAATGAAAGGGTAAAAATGTTTTAAGTAACACGACTACATATAGAAAAGACTCAATAATGGTTATAGGAATACAAAAATAATATATAACAATGTAAAATTCACAAGGGCTGGCATCTAATAAAAAATTACCAACCATGCAAAAGAGAGAGAGAAAAAAAAAGACCCATAAAAAGGATGTAAATCAAAGCTAAACTAAAAAAGAACTTGTACAGATGTTATAATTAGTAGACAAGGATATTAAACAGTTACAGAAGTGTATTCCTTGTGTTCAAAATGTTAAAGACATGAAAGACAGAAATAGACTCAAATGAAGCATTTGTAAATGAAAACTATAATGTCTAAAGTAAAAATATACTGAATGGGATTGACAACAATAAACATTGTAGAAAAAAAATTAGTGAACTTGGAGATACAGCAATAAAAACTATCCAAAATGAAGCATAAATAAAAATGTTTAAAAAAATAATAAAGTATCTGTGAGCAATGGACAATTTGAAGCTGCCCTAATACACAAGTAATTTAAGTCATGCAAGAGAGGAGAAGCAAATATTTGAAGAAATAATGGCTGAAAATTGTCCAAATTTCATGAAAACTATAAACCACATCCAGGAAGCTCAATGAATTCCAAACACAAGAAACATACATAAGAATATATGAAGATACATCATAAGTAAATTCTTTAAAACCAATAATAAATAGAAAACCATAGAGCATCCAGAGAAAACAGACTTGATACATAACTGAGGAATAAATATGCCTGCAGATTTTTCACTAGAAACAGTGCAAGTACTCAGAGAAAAAGGGATCAATCTAGAACTCCATGCTTATTCATATTTCTTTTAAATCATGGTGAAGTAACAATGTTTTTGAAACATACAACTACTAACAGAACTCATCATCAGTAGATATGCACTACAACAATTGATAAAGTCAGTCCTTTAGGCACAAGAATAACGATACCAGGTGGTAATATAGCATATAGATGTATTTAAAAGAATGAGGAACACCAAAAATGATAACTGGATGGGTAAATATATGAGATTTATTCTTATTGTGTAAATAGTTTTAAATATAATTGGCTGTAAAACAAATAACAATGTAGCATAAGGTTTGGTACATATATATAAGTAAAATATATGACAATAGCAACAGGAAGATTAGAAAAGTAGAGGAAAGTAGAAGTGCTATATGATAAGAAGTATGATATCACTTGAAAGCAGGTTGTAATAAGTTAAATATATACACTATAAATCCCCAAATCACAAAATGAAGGATTATAGCTAACGAATAAGCCAAAAGAAAAGATAAAATGGAACCATGAAAGTATCCATTTCATCCAAAAGAATACAGAAAGTGAAGGAAATGGAACAAAGAACAGATGGTACAAATAGAAGATAAATAGCAAATTGATAGATGCAAACTAACCAAACCAATCACATTAAATGTAAATAGTCAAAATACTGCAGTTAAAAGGCGGAGATTATCAGATTGGATTTTTTAAAAAGGCAAAGCCAGCTATATATTGCCTATAAGAAACCCACTTTAAATATGAAAACACAAAGAGTTTAATTTAAAGGGATGGAAAAGATATACCCTACTAATTTAAAGAAATATGAAGTACTACTTATATTAATATTAGACAAGTTAGACTTTATTTTTTTTTATTTTTTTTTTTAAATTTTTTTTTTTCAACATTTATTTATTTTTGGGACAGAGAGAGACAGAGCATGAACGGGGGAGGGGCAGAGAGAGAGGGAGACACAGAATCGGAAACAGGCTCCAGGCTCTGAGCCATCAGCCCAGAGCCTGACGCGGGGCTCGAACTCACGGACTGCGAGATCGTGACCTGGCTGAAGTCGGACGCCCAACCGACTGCGCCACCCAGGCGCCCCTAGACAAGTTAGACTTTAGAGTGAAGAATACTACCAAGGATAAAGTAGGTCATTTTGTAATAATAAAAGAGTAAATTGATCAAGAGAGCTTGTCAATCCTAAACATTTAAGGACATAATAATAGAGCTTCAAATTACAGGGAGAAAAATTTATAGAGAGATTGTTAGACTAGATTAAAACAAAACAAAACAAGAATCTAATCATGATGCTTCAAAAGCTCAACAAAAGTGGCAAACAACTAGTCTGACCCTGAGAATAAACACAAATCACGACCAATTTAACAAAAAGATTACGTTGGAAATACTTTGGGGAATGGCTTGGGAATACAATGAACAGTTATGCCATGAAATGACGTATAAGAAGTGGACAAATTTCTAGAAAACCACAAATTACAGAAACTGATCCAGCAAAATATAAGAAAACCATATAAAACTATAGCAACATAAAGAAGTTGAATTTGTGAAAAGAAAAACCTAGGACCAGAGGGCTTCACTGATGAATTCTATCAAACATGTAAAAGAAACTACCAATCTTTCTTACATTCTTTGAGGGATAAAAAAAAAAAAAAAAGAAATAATCTCCATTCATTCTATGAGACCAACGTTATTCTAATACTAAAGGCAGACAAAATATCACAAGAATATGAAGACCAATATCTCATCAATGTAAACACAGAAATCCTCAAATATTAATAAATCAAATTTAGCAATATATAAAAAAGATTATTCACTTTAATCAAGAGGTATTTATCCCCAATGCAATATTTGGTTACTAACTAAATATCAAATGTAATTAAATGTATCAATAGAAAAAAGGACAAAATGACATGATCATGTGAAGAGATAAAGAAAAGGCTATGACAATAGTCAACACTCTTTCACAATAAAAACTATCAAAAAAGTAGGAATAGAAGGGAACTTTCTTGACCTGATAAAGGGGACTTTAAAATACCTACTGCTGACATCATTTTTTAATTGTAGAAGACTGAATGTTTTCTCCTTAACTGTAGACTAGGCAAGTATATCTGCTCTTACTATTTTTATTCATTAGTGCACTGGAGATTCTAGTTAGGGCATTCAGTCAAGAAAAATAAATAAAAGCCATTCAGAATGGAAAGAAAGAAGCAAAACTTTCTTTATTCACAGATAACATGATTCTACATGTAGAAAACTCCAAAGAATCTACAAAAACTACTACAACTAATAAACAATGTCAGCAAGGTCCCAAGGTACATGAACACTATACAAAATAATTTATATTTTATATACTAGTAGCTAACATTTAAAAAAAAAATTTTAGTGTTTATTTATTTTTGAGACAGACAGAGCATGAGCAGGGAAGGGGCAGAGAGAGAAGGAGACACAGAATATGAAGCAGGCTCTAGGCTCTGAGGTGTCAGCACAGAGCCTGACGCGGGGCTCAAACTCTCCAACTGCGAGATCATGACCTGAACTGAAGTCAGACGCTCAACCCACTGAGCCACCCAGGCATCCCCGCTAACATTTTGAAAAGAAAATTAAGAAGTATTTTGTTTCCCATAATATCAAACATTTTTAAATACTTATTAGTACATTTCATAGAATAAGTACAAACTTTCATGCTAAATAAATCACAAAATATTGCCGAAGAAAATCAAAGGAAGATCTAAGTAAATGAAGAGATATTCCAAATTAATGGATTGGAAAATTCTTATTATTAAGATGACAAGTCTCCTCTAGATTTGTCTACAGGTTCTATATAATCCCTAACAAAATCTAAGCAATATTTTTTGCTGTAATTAATAAACTGATCTTAAAAACTATATTGAAATGCACAAGATCTGGAACAGCCAAAAAGGAACAAATCTGAAAGACTTATACCTCCTGATTTCAAACTTACTACAAGACAACAGTAATCACAATATTGTGGAACTGGCGTAATGGAACCTAATTCAGAATTCAAAAATAAACCCTTATATTCAGTCAGTTGATTTACCAAACAGGTGCCAGGGCAATTCAATGGGGGGAAATTGTCTTTTTAGCTATTAATGCTGGAAGAATTGAATATCTACATGCAAAAAAGATTAAATTAGACTCCATCTCACACCGTCCACAAAACCTAGCTTAAAATGGATCATACACCGAAGTGTAAGAGCTAAAACTATCAAACTCTTAGAAGAAAACATAGGAGAAAAATCTTCATTACCTTGGATTAGGCAGAGATTTCTTCAATGCAATGGCAAAAGCAATATCAATAAAAGAACAAAGTGATAAATTGGACCTCATAAAAATTTTAAATGTTTGTGATTCAAAGACATCATTAAGAAGGTAAAGGAAAAGCCACAGACTTGGACAAATGTTTGTAAATTACATATTTGACAAAAGACTTGCATCCAGAATACATAAAGAACTCTTGAAAGTTAGTAGTGAGGGGACAAATAATGCAATCAAAATGCAAAATATTTGAATAGTCACTTCACTGAAGATGTGTGGATGGCAAATAAGTACATGAAAAGATCCCCAATGTCCTTAGTTAATAGTGAAATGCAAATTATAGCAACAATATGTCACTTTACATCCACTAAAATGAGTGTGATAAAAAAAGACAGTAACAATTTTTGGCAAGGTTTTTGAGAAAATGGAATCCTCATAAATTTGATGATGGAAATGTGTAATAGCGTAGCCCTTTGGAGGACAGTTTGGTAGTTTGTTAAAAAAAAAAATTAAATTTTCTACGTGGCAAAGGAATTCACTCCTAGTTGTATACCCAACTGAAATAAAAATGAATGTCCACTCAAAGACTTGTACATGAATGTTTACACCAGTATTATTCATAATGGTCAATATTGGAACTAGTCCAAATATCCATCAGCTGGTGAATGGATAAATAAAAAATATCGTGTCCATACAGCGGATTGCTATAAATAACAAAATAGTGATACGTACCACCACATCATTTTTTTTTTTTTTTTTTTTTTTAAGCTTTAAAAGTTTTATATTTTGTACTGGATTATTGAAAATAATAACCACCTATATTTTTTCATATTTTTAATACTTGATCCCTTTCATTTTTTTTTTTAATTTATTTATTTATTTATTTATTTATTTTTTAATATATGAAATTTACTGTCAAATTGGTTTCCATACAACACCCAGTGCTCATCCCAAAAGGTGCCCTCCTCAATACCCATCACCCACCCTGCCCTCCCTCCCACCCCCCATCAACCCTCAGTTTGTTCTCAGTTTTTAACAGTCTCTTATGCTTTGGCTCTCTCCCACTCTAACCTCTTTTTTTTTTTTTTTTCCCTTCCCCTCCCCCATGGGTTTCTGTTACGTTTCTCAGGATCCACATAAGAGTGAAACCATATGGTATCTGTCTTTCTCTGTATGGCTTATTTCACTTAGCATCACACTCTCCACTTCCATCCACGTTGCTACAAAAGGCCATATTTCATTTTTTCTCATTGCCACGTAGTATTCCATTGTGTATATAAACCACAATTTCTTTATCCATTCATCACTTGATGGATGCAGGGCTGGTTCAACATTCGCAAATCGATCAACGTGATACATCACATTAACAAAAAAAAAGAGAAGAACCATATGATCCTGTCAATCGATGCAGAAAAGGCCTTTGACAAAATCCAGCACCCTTTCTTAATAAAAACCCTTGAGAAAGTCGGGATAGAAGGAACATACTTAAAGATCATAAAAGCCATTTATGAAAAGCCCACAGCTAACATCATCCTCAATGGGGAAAAACTGAGAGCTTTTTCCCTGAGATCAGGAACACGACAGGGATGCCCACTCTCACCGCTGCTGTTTAATATAGTGCTGGAAGTTCTAGCATCAGCAATCAGACAACAAAAGGAAATCAAAGGCATCAAAATTGGCAAAGATGAAGTCAAGCTTTCACTTTTTGCAGACACATCATTTAACCTCAAAAAATATTAATGCTAAATTAAAGGTGCAATGCAAAAGGCCACGTGCTGTATGATTCCATTTATATAACATGTACAGAAAAGGCAAATCTATAGAGCAGAGGTTAGATTAATAGTTGTCTGGCTGAGGGTAGGAATGGGGAATGACTGACAATGCATATGAGGAATTTGGGGGGAATGGTGGAACTGTTCTAAATTTGGATTGTGTTGATTTTTACACGTCTTAAAATTTACCAAAAGTCACTGGATAGTATACTTAAAACCAATAAATTTATGTTATATGAATTATACCTCAATTTTTTAAAATATGATGAGGAAACTACAGAATAGATAAAACCTCATCATGGTCAGAGGTGTTAATCCCCTTTATTCTTAGTAATTGATAGAACAAGTAGACAGAAAAGCAGTAATATTAGAGAATATCAATAGTATCAACTAACTTGGCCTAATTAATGTTTATAGAACATTCCATATAACAACAGCAGAATACACATTCTTTTCAACTGCATTCAGAGCACTTACCAAGATAGACAATATTCTGGCCAAAAAAAAGTCTTGGTGAATTTAAAAGTATTCAAATCATACAAAGTATGTTTTCTGACCACAACAGAATTAAGTGAGAAATCAATAATAGAAACATCTCTGGGAAATCTTCAAACATTTAGAAACTAAATAGCATACTTCTAAAAACCATGAGTCAAAGGAGAAGTCAAAGGGAAAATAAGAAGTATTTAAAACTTAATGTAATGAAAACACAACGTATCACAATTCATGGGGTGCAACTGTAGCAGAAGAGAGGAGGAAATTTTTAGCACCGAACATATATGTTACAAAAAAAGAAACATCTCAAGTCAATGACCTGTTTTCACCTTAACAACAACAACAAAACTTTTTAAAGGACAAGTTAAACTCAAGTTAAATAGAAGAAAGGGGATGTGACAGAACAGAAATCAGTGAAATAAAAACCAAAAAGCAATCAAGAAAATTAACGAAACCAAAGTTTGACTCTATGAAATCAATAAAATTGATCAACATTTAGGCAAAATGGCCAGCAAAAAAAGAGAAGACAGAAATTGCCAAAATAAAAAAATAGCTGATATTGCTACAGATTCTACAAACATTAAAAGGATAGTAAGGAAAAATTATGAATAGATTTATGTCAATACATTTGATAACTTTTTTTTAACGTTTATTTATTTTTGAGACAGAGACAGAGCATGAACGGCGGAGGGTCAGAGAGAGGGAGACACAGAATCCGAAACAGGCTCCAGGCTCTGAGCTGTCAGCACAGAGCCTGACGCGGGGCTCGAACTCACGGACCGCGAGATCATGACCTGAGCCGAAGTCGGCCGCTTAACCGATTGAGCCACCCAGGCGCCCCAATACATTTGATAACTTAAAATAGAAAATTTATTTGAAAGACAAACTTGATGCCCACTCAAAAATTAATAAATAAATAACTTCAATAGCCCTATATCTATTAAAGAAATTGAATGTGTAGTTAAAAATTTTCCCACAAAGAAAATACAAGGACCAGATGTCTTAACCAATGAGGTGTACCAAACATATAAGAACAATATAATACCAGTTCTCCACAAGCTCTCCCAGAAAATTGTATATTTGAGAATGCTTCCCAACTAATTTGAGAGAAACATTACTGTGATACCAATACCTGACAAAGATACTAAAAGAAATCTACAGACCTTATAGAAATTATGTCAAATTTAGCAAATTGAATTTTAAAAATAGGTTTAGCAAAATAAAAATTTAGAAAATTGAATACCACAATACATAAAAAGGATAATGTAGAATGACCAAGTGGTGTTTATCTCAGTATTCAGTGTTTGTTTTTAACATTTGAAAATTAAAGTAGTATTATTCATCATACTTAAAAAAAAAAAAACAGAAAAAAATCATTATCTTAAAAGATTCAGAAAAAGCATTTGATAAAATCAAACATCCATTTCTGTTGGAAACAAACAAACAAACAAAAAACAGCCCTAAGCAAAGTGGAATACAAAAGAACTTTCTCAAAAAATACAGGGCGTTATCAAAACCTACAGCTGAAGTATACTTAGTGACAAAAGGCTGAAACCTTTCTTCCTGAGATCAGAGCAAGAAAAGGTTGTCTATTCTCCCTACTTCTATTCAGAATTGTACTGGTGGTTCTAACTGGTACATCAGGCAAGAAAAAGAAATAAAGGACATCCAGATTGAAAAGGAAGAAGTAAAATGTCTTAATTTGAATACATCTTTAGCTATATAGAAAGTCAGACGGAATCTACAAAAAAAGCTATTATATTTAAGAAGTGAGTTTATTAGCTTGTTGGATACAAGGTAAAGATAGGATATCAATTGTATTTATATGTACCTGCAAGGAACAATTGAAAATTGAAATTTAGAAATACAATGCCATTTAGTAGTGTCAAAAATATGAAATGTTTAGGGGTAAATTTGAAAAATGCAAAAGATCTCTAAACTAAGAATTATAAAACACTGTAAAAACAAATTTTAAAAGAAATAACGGGAAAAAAAGTTTTCATGAGTCAGAAGAACTAATAATATGTCAGTTTTCCCCAAATTCCCCAGACTCAATTCAGTTAAAAAATATCAACAGGTATTTTTACAAAAAACAATTACACATTTCTGTGTAAATTGACAGACTCTAAAAATTAATTTGAAAATGTGAATTACTCAGAATCGCTAAAAACCACCTTGATGAAAGAAGATCAAAGTTGGAAGCCTTACAATAGTTGATTTCTGAACTTATTGTAAAGCTGTTGTAACTGAGATGTGATAAAAATAAATAAATGTATCAAAAGAACAGTATATAGAATCCAGATAAAAACCCACACGTATATGGATGACTAATTTTCAACAAAGCTGGAAAGGCAATTCAGTGGTGTAAGGATAGACTTTTCAACAAATAATGTGAGAGCCTATAGATATCCATATGTAAATAAAAAAAAAGAAAGAAGAGAAAGAAAAGAAAAGGAACTTCTATCAAATACAAAAGTATATGGTATATAACTCAAAATGGATCAGTGTAAACCCTAAAATTATAAAACTCCTAGGAGAAAACTTTGTCACTTTTGGTTAGGCAAAAATTTCTTAGGGCATGAAAATCATGTTTCATTAAATAACAAATCGATTAAACTGGATTTTCTCAAAATCTTTTTTTGTTTTCTTTAAAGAACACTGGTCAGATAATGAAAAGCCAAGCCACAGGCTAGAAGAAATATTTGCAAATCACATATCTAATAAAAGCTTTGTATGTAAAATATATAGAGAACCATCAAAGCTCATGAATAACAAAACATAACAAAAAATGGACATAAGATTTGAAAAGATTTAAGACATAAGATTTCTTGTGGACATAAGATTTTAAAAATGATTTAAGAGTGGAAAATAGACACATGAAAATATATTCAATGTAAGTCTTTAAGGAAATGTAACTGAGATTCCATTAGATCCTTCTTAGAATGGTTAAAATAAAAAAGACTATCTATACCAAACATTGGGGAGGATGAGAAGTTATGAAAATTCTCATATGCTATTAGTGGGACTTGTAAAATGTGACAGCCTCTTTGGAAAACACTTTCGCAGTTTTTCTTAAAATGTTCAATATACATCTACCATACAATTCAGTCATTCCACTATTAGGTCTTTACCAAAGAAAAGTGTAAATATTTGTGCATACAACTTACATATGAATGTTCATTGTAATTTGATTTGCAATAACCAAATAACCCAAATGCCCTTCAACTGGGTAATGGATAAACAAACTGTGGTACACCCATAATAGATTATATTATTTAGCAATAAAAAAGAATGAACTATTGATTAACATGACAACATTGATGAATCTCAGAATAATTATACTAAGTGAAAGAAGAGAGAAAAAATGCTAGTATGATTCCATTTATATACAATTCTAAGAAATGCAAACTAATGAATTAAATAGAAAACTAACAAAAGAAAAATAGCTAACTGAATTCCTTTATCTACAAATATTAATATGTTGGAAGTTAAAATAAGTCTTTTAATACAAAGAAAACACTAGACTCAGACATTCTTTTCAAGTACTTCATACTTAATCTTAACATATTATCTCAACTTAATAAAACTCACATAATATACATAAAAGGAGTATTTCCAAGCTCATTTACAAGGAAAACGTAATTTTTATACCAAAAATCAACAAATCCATTCCCAAAAAAGGAAATTTATAGACCCATTTCAGTCTTAAATATAAATGACAAAAATAGCTACATAAAACAGCAAATCAAATCCAATAGTTTTATAAAGTTCTATAAATGTGATTTAAAACATTTACAAATCAAAAGAGAAAAATAGGGGTGCCTGAGTGGCTCAATCAGTTAAGCATCCAACTCTTGATTTCGACTCAGGTCATGATCTCGTGGTTTGTGAGTTCAAGCTCCACATCAGGCTCTGCACTGACCGTGTGGTGCCTGCTTGGGATTCTCCGTCTCCCTCTTTTTGTGCCCCTTCCCTGCTCCCGCTCACTCTCTTTCAGAAGAAAAAAACAATAAAGGAGAAAAAATATGTTCATTGCTTATTAATGAATTAAAAATTTTTATAGAATTCAACATAAATTCATAATGATACCTGTTAGCAAATTATGAATTAGAAACTTCCTCAATCTGATAAAAGGTCTATTACAGGAAATCTTAAATGGCCAATGATAGAATTGTTCCTTAAAACAAACACGAACAAGAGTGTGAGTATAATGGAGAGCCTAATGCAATAAGAAAAGACAAATTTGAAAATAATAAGGATTCAAAGGAAGAAATGAAACTGTCATTATTTGTAGATGATATAATTGTTTTCCTCAAACTCTGGAAAGAATCTGCAAACAAATTATGGTTTACCAAGATGTCTGGATATAAGGGCAATCTGTGAAGGTCAGTTGCATTTCCTTACACCAGTAATAAAGAGATACACTTTATAATAGTAACAAAATCAAATACCTAGGAATAAATCTTACAAGAGTTATATAGAAGTACTATAGGGAAAAATTTTAAGGTTTTAGTAAGAGACATTAAAGAACATCTAAGTGGATATGTGACATAACCGTTGATATGAAGACATTATTAATTGTTAATTTCCCTATTTGACATATATATTTAATTCAGTTCCAATCCTATCTGATATCTTCATGGAAACTAATGAGTAGATTCTAAGTAGAGGACAAAAGAGCCAAAAAATAGCTAGAAGGATTCTTATGGAAGCAGGGAGGAGAAGCTTCCTTTGTCAGATATCAACATTTACTGTATTTGACACAGTGTGCAACTGACATGAGAATCAATCAGTGGAATAATATTAAGAGCCCAGAAGCAGACTCTTTTATGTGAGACTCTTTTTTTTTTTTTTTAATTTATTTCGGAGGGGGTGCAGAGAGAGAGTGGGAGAGAGAATCTCAAACAGGCTTGCACTGTCAGTACAGAGGCCCATGTGGGGCTCAAATTTACAAACTGGGAAATCATAATCTGAGCTGAAATCAGGTCAGATGCTGAACCAACTAAGCCACCCAGGTGACCCGAGACCGTCTTTTTTTTTTTTTTTTTTTTTTTTTTAATATGAAACTTATTGTCAAATTGGTTTCCATACAACACCCAGTGCTCATCCCTCCTCAATACCCATCACCCACCCTTCCCTCCCTCCCACCCCCCATCAACCCTCAGATTGTTCTCAGTTTTCAAGAGTCTCTTATGGTTTGGTTCCCTCCCTCTCGACCTTTTTTTTTTGTCTTCCTTCCCCTCCCCCATAGTCTTCTGTTAAGTTTCTCAGGATCCACATAAGAGTGAACCGTCTTTTATAAGGATCTGAGGTAACATGTCAGACCAAAAGAAGAAAAGTAAACAATTAAATAAATTGAGCTGGAAAAAAAAATACTATCCATAAAAAACGAACATAGATGAAATCAGATCCCTATCCTGCAACATGTATATCAACTCTAGATGGATTACGGACAGTTAAAGTTCAGTCAGGAAGCTGAAGTACTATTAGAGATATGGAATAAAATATTTTAAAATATTTTAATAATAATAAAAATATTATTATAAATATATATAAATTTATATATATATAATATTTATATAAATATATATTATTTAATATAAATAATAAAAATATAAAATATTATAAATATTTTAAACCACAAAATTGTAGAAGCTGGTAGTTCCTTGTAAGAAGGTTTATAAGAAAATGGTTGAAGAATCTGAAAAAAGTCATGTGCCAGAGGCAACAGAGGAGAGCTAGTAAAGAACTTTGGAGGGTTGTTGCCCTTTCATTTACTAGTGGTCTTGAAGTCACCGTAGGTCATAGGACAAGTTGGGAGGGAAAAGTGCATGCAAAACGTCCCTTCATGATTTTATGGGTGGCCTGCAGAAGTTCTGTGGATCCTTTGTCACAAAGCTTCAGATGTACTTGGCGCAGGACTGGGGGAATCTGAAGGAAGAGGTCTAGCAGGACCTGGAAGCAGAGAAACATCTAAAATCCCAGACTTGGTTATATCATACCTATTTTAAAAACTAGAAAGAATTGGAAAGAGAAATTGAAAAGCCACAATCATCGTAACAGTCTCTCATAAATGTGAACTATAGAATTGATGAACTTGAATAAACAGAACATTCTCCCAACCAACAGAGAATATACATTCTCTTCATCTACAAATGAAACTTTCGTAAAATGTTGCTATAAATTTTTAAGTAGTACATTCGTATGGTATAAATTTAAAAGTAAAAAAAAAATTCTTACCCCTCTGTTTCTCAAACATCTAGTTCTCCTTACTTGAATGAACTCTGACTGGTTTCTGTATGTTTGCAGAGATAGGCTATGTTTACATAAACAGACATGTATGGGTTTTTCCTCTTTTGTTCTGATATAAATAGTGACATAGTATGATTATTGTGTGCCCTCTGCTTTTCATTTTTAATCTCTATTCTTTTAGTAGTAACTATTGACATTACAATATGCACGCTTAGCAAAGTAACATTAACACCTCTACCTTTTTTTCCAAACTGCATAAATTAAAATCTGATTTGTACTCTCACCCCCAATATTTAATATATTACCAGAATATATAGCCTTCCAATTAGTAATTTATTATAATATTGCCATTTTGTTCATTCAGAGTTTATTTAGATTGACCTGAATTTCTACCACTCTCTTTGCTTCCCACCTTTTTCTTTTAATTTTATACTTTTTTTTTTTTTCTGGGATGAATTTCTCTGTTTTTGAAGTACACATATTTTAGAACTTCTTTCAGTGAAGATCTGGAAACAGGCTGTGCTTTCATGAATATGTCTTCATTTCTCTGTTCCTGATGAAAAGTTTAGCTGTGTATGAAATTCTAGAATTACCTTTATCTTCTCTCAGCACCCTGACAATGTTAATAACTCTGGCTTCCAACTTTGCAGAAAAGTCTCTCCATTTATTTAAATTTTCTTACATTGCTAGCAGTTGTTTTGAGTTAAATTGTGTCCCACTGGAAGTATAGGTCTTCACTTCCAGTACCTGAAGATGTGACCTTATTTGTAAATAGGGTCTTTGTAGAAGTAGTCAAGTGTTCAATTTTGAGGTCACAAGAAGAGACTTAATCCAATATGACTGACTTCCTTATAAAAAGGGAAAATTTGGACACAGATAGACATGGACAGAGGGAAGACAATATGAAGACCTGGGAGAAGACAGCCATGTGACTAGAATGCCGTACCTACAAGTGAAAGAGAGCCAAGGATTGCTAGCAAACACCAGAAGCTAGAAGAGAAAAGGGAGGATTCTCCCCTGGCCCTGCTGACACCCCGATTTTGGACTTCTAGCCTCCAGAACTGTGAGACAATAAATTTCTGTTGTTATAAGCCACCCAAAGTGTTCGGTACTTTGTTACAGCTGCCCTAAGAAGCAAATACAGTTGTGTTTTGTGGTTGGCGATATACATGTTTTGCACATTTTTGGTTAAATGTACTCGTAAATTTTTCATGTGTTTGGGTATTCTTGTAAGCGATAGTGGCTTTGAAATTTATATTCCAGTTATCCATTGCTATTCTCTAAGAAATATAGTTCATTTATGTATGTTGACTATGTATATATTCTGCAATCTTGCTAAATTGTTAGTCTTAATAAGTTTTTTATAGCTTCCTTAGGAGTTTTAAGCTACCTGATCATGTTACTACTTGCTTTCTAATCTGTATGCCTTTCAGTTCTTTTCCTTGCTGTATTGTACTGTAATGCAATGCAGTGCTGAACAGAAAGGGTTGGAGTGGACATCCCTAGCTAATTCTTTGTCTTAGGAGGATTGCATTCTATATGTCATGAGTGTGATGTTACCTACAGATTTTTTTGTGCGTGCCCTTTATTGATTTGAGGAAATTTCCCTTGGGCTGGTTAGCTGAGATGTTTTATCATGAATGGGGGGCAAACTTTATCAAATAATTCTTCTACATCTATTGAAATATTTTTAAACTTGTAGGTGTAAATGAACTAACTTCAATATACATAAAGTAAACTAGAAAGAAAAATTAACAAATTCACCACCATTGAAGAAGTTTCCATTTTAATTTTTCTCAATCACTGGTAGGTCAGGCAAACAAAAATTTAGGAAAGATACAAAAGGATCAAACCACATAGTCCTCCTGTCAAATAAAGAAGTCTGCATCTAATAAATAATGAATTTGTATTCTTCTGTTATATCCTTGAAACATTTGTAAGAATTATTAATATACTATTTAATAATTCATTTTCTGACAAATTTCAAAAACTTGACAATATAGTCTATTTTCTTCAATGCCAGTGTTACTATGTCAATTTTTTAAAAAAAATAATAAACTATAATCATATATTTGAAAAATTTTGAAAATAGACACCTTAATGAACATTTTCTTTTAAGATTTATTATCTCTGCAATTATCATGTGTTATTCAGTCAATTGTGCCTTGGATTTAATGATGTATGGTAAATATCTAATAGACTCAAGAAGAAAATACCTAGACCTGGACTTTAAATAATACACTATATGTAAATATTTTAGTAATGTAGAAAAATACTCAGAGGGGGAAGGTTTATGTTAATAAAGATTAAAAGGCTGAAAATTTTGGCATATTCATCCAATTTAAGAGTTTAGCAAAAGAAGTGAAATAAATTCAAAGTAGAAAGAAAAACATCGTAACTATAAAAGCAGAAATCAATCAAGTGCAAAACAAATTTCCAATGGAGCCCATTAGTCCCTTGAAATGGCAAAATAAACCTTTAGTGAAATTTATTGACAGAATAAAAAGAAGGTTCAGACAGCAAATGGAAACGTTTCCATCAAATGGAAACAATAAATAGTATGATAAAATTATGAGCATTGGAGCAAACACTGAAACTTGGACAAAGTGGACAAATTGCTATGAAAAATATAACTCACTGAACCTTGAGTCAATAGGTCATTCTATGTCTACTGAAAATGGACGTATATGTTATACATATGGAAAGAGCAAAGTTGCATCCATATCTCATACTGTACATGAACTCAGTGCAAGATAGACAAGGATGTAAGTGCTAAAGCAAAGTTTATAAATTTCAGAAAAAATATGAAAATATCTCTGTTCATAAGCTCAGGAATGATTTCTTAAACAAGACATTGAACACACTACTTTTCAAAGGGAAGATCGATATATTCAGTGACATTAAACTTAAGTACTTGAATTCCTCAGGATGTTAAATGACAACATCCAAGTAGAGACAACATCATTGCATGTATTTAACCTCTGTAGAATCACTAGCAAAAATAGATCAACTTCCGTCAGGAAAGTAACAACATTTGGAAGGAAGCAACATTTTAAAATCACATATTTCCTCTACGCACAACCCCACACAAAACAACTTATGAAGACTGATAAAATGAACTTCATTTTTTTGCTGGTGTCATTCTTATCTTACTTCAGAGGCAGATCTGATTCTTGACCAATACCAAAAGCATGTAATCTTTATACCCTAGTGTACCTGGCACATGAAACTAATCATTACCCTGTCCTTGAGCATTTGCATTTTACAAGGTGAGATCTTGTTACCAGATGAGTAGCAATTCTTATTCTGGTTCTCCTCGAACAGCTTCGTCTGTGGTATCATTTTTTTTCTCATACATCCATTTAGAATGTATAGTATATAATAATTCTGTAAATCCTTTTGTGCCTAGTCTTTTGGGATGTCGTGTGGTAATTATAGTTTCCATATCAATTGGGGCTATACGAAAGAGCCTGTGGTTTGACTGAGTTTAAAATTTTATGATACAAGCTTCGGATGGAAAATAGTGAACTCATTCTATGGGACCACATGATCAAAACAGATAGATAGATGTTTTTAATGTACCCATTAAAAGGTGGAAAACAAGAGTCCTTTCAACAGACGCTTCCCTCTCTCAGGAGGGCAGGGGTTCGAGCAAAAAAAAAAAGAAAGAAAGAAAGAAAGAGAAGAAAGAAAAAGAAAAAAATGTGTAGAATATTTCTAAGAGAAAGTTGCAAATGTTGGAGTGCATTCCTACAATGTTTGATTATTGCTGCTTTAGACACCTTACCCAACGTGAGCTCTTAGTGTTTTATAAACCTTATGGAAATTATTTACTTTCTGATAACTGAAGTTAGTCTATTTAATGACTAATGTGTAGTATAAGTAGACAGACGAAAGAAGTCTTTCTTGAAATAGCAACACTGTTTTCATTTACCATTAAGCATTTTCTGATTATAAGGAAGGAAAAAAACTATAACAACAGATTCTATTGTGTGAGATGTGCCTATTTTAAGACACATGTAGGAGATGAGAGATATTTAAAAACATTATAACATGTTTATATATGTGATATATTTCATAATTACATGTGAAGGAAATCTGCCTTAGTCATCAATTTAGTGGCATTTTTGCCATAGCATGATTAACACTTTAAAATTTTGTAAGAGATTTCTTTTGTAATAGAAACTCACACACAGAGGTCTTGTATTATGATAATTATTACTGCTCTGTTTTAGGCTATTTCTTAGAAAAGATAACATTTCACAGTTTAAATGTATTAATAAGCTTGTGGATGATTTATTTCTCATTTTCTTTTCAAACCAGTGGAGGAACAGCTAAACTAATACTAAAAGAAAGGTGTCTCTTAAATGATGCTTCTTCTCCATGAGTGTGAAAAAGGAAGAATGGGGTACATTTAATTTCTTAGTCATGCATATTAGAAAAAAGCCCATGAATGCTTTTGAAATAACATACTGTCTTGCTTTGAAACTTGTATAGACTTAAGTGTCTTTGTCTAAAACATCTAAAACTGACTTGACTTTGCTATTTTTAACTTGGCTTTTTGTTCAATAGATTTTATCAATCAGCATCAAACCACTTACATATATTATTTGGTATTTAATATTATTTCAAGTTTTAGGACATTTAGGAAATTTTTTAAGAGTAATTTAAGAACAATATCTTTACATCATGAAATATGTATGAAAGTAAGTGTGAGCGCACAATGACTTTCTCTACTTTTTATTCTCAGGTGTGTTTCATTCAAAATCCTTTCATTTGGTTTTCAGGTTGATGAGGAGTTTTTTTTTTCCCTTAATAATCAGCAATTTTAATTATTCCTGTTGTTTGCTTCATAGGGTCAAAAAGAATAAGTGACAGTGAAGTGTCTGACTATGACTGTGATGATGGAATTGGTATAGTATCAGGTAAGAATTGCAGAATTCCTGTGTAGTAATAAGAAGGAAGTGTTATTCACTATTTACCAAAAAAGTAGATTAAATAATAAATAAAATGAGAGAGAAATAACTTGCCTCTTTTTCCCCTTCCCCCAAACAACATTATGGCACTTTAACCTCCTGAATAATTCCAGTTGCTGGAACTCTTATCAATTGTTTGATTGAATATTATTATTGAATGATGTAAGATAAGTGAATATTTCTAAGTTTTCTGTTTTTAAACTACTCAAAAATAAGGATTTCACCATAAATTTGGAGAGCTATTGTGTAATTAAAACTTCTTTATACTGCATAGCCATGTGAAAAATATGAAAATCTTTTTGATGTCACCAACATACCCAAATATGTCAAATATTTGAATGTGCTTTTTGAAAAAATTTTTACTGTGTTGTGTTGATTACGTATCAGGTACTGCTTGATTTTGAAATTATGTTATTGAAGTTTAAAATATTGCCTGATTTATGGTTAGAGATTTATCTGGGACTTAAACAAATGTGAAAATGACTTCAAATCCTTGAAATCTGTCACCATTAGAAAGTTGAAGCATCTCCATATTCTTTTTATAAACATGAAAATCAGGATTATGGTATCGTGGTTTCTGAAATATTATCTTTTCATAGGCTCATAACTTTCGTAAATGGTGTACTAATTACATTTACATAAGTATCATACTAACTAAGATTTACACATGTTAATTCTGTTAAAAATATTTTTTCCTTGGGGCACCTGGGTGGCTCAGTCAGTTAAGCATCTGACTTCAGCTCAGGTCATGATCTCGTGGTTTGTGGGTTTGAGTCCCGTGTTGGGCTCTGTGCTGACGGCTCGAAGCCTGGAGCCTGCTTCGGATTCTGTGTCTCCCTCTATCTCTCTCTGCCCCTCTCCCACTCAACCTCTCTCTCTCTCTCAAAAATAAATAAACATTAAAATTTTTTTTAAATATATTTTTTCTTGTTTTTAATTTTTTTTTTTTTTTTTTTGTGGGGAGAGAGGAAGAGTATGAACAGGGGAGGGGCAGAGGAAAGGTGAATCTTTTCCTTTTTTTTTAATGTTTACTTATTGAGAGAGAGAGAGAGAGAGAGAGAGAGAGAGCAAGCATGAGTAGGGGAGGAGAAGGGAGAGTGTTAGAGAGAGGGGGAAAGAGAGAGAATCCCAGGCAGGCTCCAGGCTGGTTGTTAGCCCAGAGCCAGACTTGAATTCATGAACCATGAGATTTCAACCTGAGAGAAATCAAGAGTGGGACACCTACCTGACTGAGCCATCCAGATGCCCCAGAAGGAAAGAGAATCTTAAGCAGGCTCCATGCCCGGTGCAGAGCCCGACAGGGGGCTTGATCCCACAACCGTGAGATCATGACCTGAGCTGAAATCAGGAGTCAAAAATCAGACGCTTGACAGACTAAGCCACCCAGACACTCCAATGTTCTTTCTTTTAAAGCTCTATCATTAACAATTCTTTCAACAGAGAATAAATGCTTCAGTCAATAGTTTAATAATTTGACTGTCAGATCAAGCATATCATCCTATATTTCTGTGAAATTTTTCCTAAGGCATTTTAAGTGTGAATTGTATATATACCTATACACAGAAACTCCCTTACCCACCACCCCCCATGTTAAGTAGCATTTTAAACAACTAGTATAAAAATATAAAAAATAAAATAAACAACTAGTATAAGTCAAGACACCAGTAATCTCTTAATACTTTGTTCCCCATATGCAGAGATTTGTTTCCAACTGCATATTACATACCTGTCAAATTCAAAGTATTAGTTGCAACCATTCAAAACCCTTTTTTAATGTGAACTATCAACCTTTTCTCAATAATGAACAGTTTCAGCTGCTTTATTTAGTTTTTCCAAGTTTCCAAGGCAGGTGTCTTGAAAATTAACTATGTCAGAGGTAATATTTCCCATTTGCTTACTTACTTTATTCTAAGTCAGAGGTAATTTTTACATTTGCATTGCTAATATTCTTCAAAGTAAATAGAATCTTTGATTGATATTGAAATTTAGGTTTCTCGGGGAAGCAATTACTGGCATGGATTTTGTACTCCAGTGGTATACCGAGTAGAAGAATGAGAATGGTTATAAACCAGCTATTCTTTGAACAAGTCGACTCACCCCACAATGCAGATAAACGGAATGTGTGTGTGTGTGTGTGTGTGTGTGTGTGTGCACAGTATGAGTTTATAGCCACTTAGACCATTAGTATTATTTTCTACTCTGACCTGAAACAATATGCAAAGAAATGCACATAATTTATTTTTCAATGGGAGGGTAGAGTGATGTTTTGATAATTGGCTCTTCAACATCACATATAATATTCTGATTTCCTAAGCTAATTACCTAACCCCAATACTCATTTTTTATCACTTCTGAGTAGCTCTGTACATTATGAGTCATGAACATTTTCTTAAAACTCTATATTTCTGTTTAGTTTTCCTGTGACTGCATTAGTTAAGTGTTCTTCTTATACCAACTCTTCCTCTTTTTCTCAATAGTCTCTCTTAAACTACGTGATCATCTCTTTTGTCTCTAAATATTCCCCTACCTTGGATTTCAGTGATGCTCTTTTTATAAATGACTCTCAAATCATTATCAACAGTCCTATTGTCTTTCCCAAGATTCTTTTCCATGTGTGTAACTGTTTGCCTATATGCCTGAAAATATTGTTATCTCCCCCTCTCCAAACTGGTAAACCTTCTAAACTTCTCTAACTCTTTGTAGGATACTCTTAACTTCCTAAGGGGCTAATCAAATGTTAAGATTCATTTATTTCTTCCCTTTTTTTGATCTTGTATCTGATCACAAATTGTTGTTGATTCATATTAGAATGTCCCCAGTCTCCATTGTTGGACTTTTTTCACTGTCTACATTCACTACTCTAGTGTTGACATCTATTTAAAGTTCTGTGCCTAAGTGGCTCAGTTGGTTAAGCATCTGACTCTTGATTTTGCCTCAGGTCCTGATCTCATGGTTCAGGAGTTCCAGCCCCACATCAGGATCCATGCTGACCGTCTTGAGCCTATGTGGGATTCTCTCTTTCTCCCTCTCTCTCTTCCCCTTCCCCGCTCATGCTCATGCTCTCTCTCTCTTTCTCTCTCAAAAATAAATTAATAAACCTAACAAAAAACAATTAAAAATAATAAAGTCCCGTGCCTTTAAATAGCATCTTTATGCTAAAATTCCAACATGTCCAGTCAAAACTACTTATTTGTAGTCTAAATTCTTATTTTCCACTGCCCACTTGACATTTCTGCTTGGAAATGTAATAGATATCTTCAACTTAACATGTCTAAGACTGAACTCCTAATCTTTCCCATCAAACCAATGGCAACTCCATTCTTTTTTTACTTGAATTAAAATTTTAGATTTGTTCTTGTCCTTCTCTTCCTTTTATCTCCGACATCAAATCTTATACAGAATGATCCCAATGCCTCTACTTTCAAAATATGTCCAGAATCTGACGACTTGCCATGTCTCCACTGGTGTCATCCTGGTTCGTCTTTTGCCTGACTTACTGCGTTGTCTCATTTCAGTCTGTTCTCAGCGTGGCAACAGTAGTGATCCTGTTTAAAGATAGGTCATATTCAGTTTCTGCTCAAAATCTCTAATGGGTTAAAATCACTCAAATCAAGGGGCGCCTTGGTGGCTCAGTTGGTGAAGCAGTCAATTTCGACTCAGGTCATGATCTCATGGTTTATGAGTTTGAGCCCCACATGGGGCTCTGTGCTGTCAACATGGAGCCTGCTTTGGATCCTCTGTCCCCCTTTCTCTCTGCCCCTCCCCTGGTCACATTTTTTTCTTTCTCTCTCCCTCCCTCTCTCCCTCCCTCTCTCTCTCAAAAATAAACAAACATTAAAAACAATTAAAATCACTCAGATCAACTGCCAAAAATCTTTACAAAGTGACACAAGGCCCCCGTGATTTTCCTCCTTCCTCCAGGTGTCTCTGATCTCCTCCATTGCCTGCTTCACTCCAAGCACCCTCTTCTCCCTGCTGTTGTGAACATGTCAGACTGACTCCTATCTTGGGGTCTTTGCACTTGTCTTGGAACAACTCCTCTCTCTCTGTCCACTTGGCAAAGCATCTAACTTCCTTCAACTCTTTCTGAAATGTCAACTTCTCAGTGAGTCCTGTCTACACCTGACAACGCTACATAAAATTGCAAAACGTTTCCCTGTTCTGGCATTTTGATCTCCCTTTACTCTGTTCTGTTTTCCTCTTAGCACTTTACTACCTTCAAACATATCACATAATTATTTATTGGGATTTTTATTGTTTCCATCACTCCAACTGAAGCGTCAGCTCTACAAGGTCAAGGCTTTTAGTTTTGCTCACTACAGCACACAGAACAGCATCTGGCCTGCATGTACAGTCATAAATACTTGTTGAATGAATGAACGAATGTCCTGATTTATTCGGTGCGGTCTGTTGCCATCACCAGTTGTCTTACTCCAGAGTTGTACTGCTAGCCGTACGTAGCTAATTTAATTGAAATTGATTTAACATAAGTACATTAAAAATTCAATTCTTCATTAACCCAAACCAGATTTCAAGTGTTCAATAGTCATGAGGGCCTAGTGGCTACTGTATGGGACAGTGCTGATCGAGAACATCTTTACCATTCCAGAGGGTTCTGTTGGACAGTCTATTCTATGTTTTCTAAGATCAATTAATCTTGCTGCAATCTCTCAAATCTTTGGTTTGAATTGTATACTGCTGTCAGCTTCATATTCCTAAATGATTACTTAGATCATGAAAGATGAATGTGTTGTTAGAGCCCAGAGAGAGCCTCGAAGTCCGATAGATTTTGCTTTAAATCCGAGCCCTAGTATTTGGCACTTAATTTCAATTCCCTAGTAAATGTCTCAGTGTAAACTTTAGTTGCCTCAGGTATAAAATGGGGATAATATTATCTTCTTTGCCGAGTTGGTTCTATCACATCACTTATACATTCCCGGGAAAGCCTTGTGCTCTGCAAAATCATGGACCAAAAGATCAGACCATTCAAAACCCACGTAGCTTTGTAACCAAAACGCTAAAAATAAAAATGCAAGCACAAGTTTTAAAGGTCACGTTAAGTTTTAAGCAGTAAACATATTAGATGTAGGATTTGAAAATAAAATGAAGGTATCTGGGTGGAAGGAGTATGTCTAGAAGGAAAAGAGGGTAAGTCTGAAAAGTTATGATGTCAAGGGAAGTACTCACAAACACCAGGAAGAACCCATGCAATAAATACTTGTAAGACGGAGTTTGTGACCGAAGCCGGCCAAAAGGGAGAACATGGGATGAATGAGCATCATATGTGGTTCTGTATTTCTCGGGCTTTCTGCATCCAGCTTTGTTAATGTACTTTGCTTGCAGCTGCTATTATTCGCTGGAGGTAGTGGACACTGTTGGTGCCCCACCCATAACCCCTTTGCTTCAGCTGGTTTACTCGTCCTCCGCTACTGTGAATGTTGGCTGCTAAGGACTCACAGCTGCCCCCCTTTCCAGAGAATTGGCCTTAAACAAACAAAACAATCTCACCTAAGTCCCACTGGCGGTCTTCAGTCAGTGACTGGCTAACCTAGGAGCACAAAAGTCTAGGATCCTCGCCTCAAAGTCAGAGCAACACTGGTACAACTCATGTTCCAGAGGCTTCAGGGGGATCTGACTGAGGTCAATGCTTGTGCTTTGTTTCTTCCCATGCCCTATTCTGCTCTTCTAATTCCTTTTTCCTGAGGCCACTCCTTCAATCGTTCATGCCCACCCACTTCTTTCTCTTGCTCTATTTCTCAGGAACCAACTTCAGATAATACTGCAGCATGTTAACATGTTGGGAAAAATCACATACGAACCAATACTTTCTCTGAGTTATTTCTGAAACAAGTGTTGTAGCAGAACACTTAGTAAAGTACCCAGCAGAGTTCCTGGCACGTAGTGAAAAGTCAAAAGCAGCCATGATGAACACGATAAAGATAATGGTGGTGGAGATAATCTCACTTCCTGCTCAGAAATGTTCAGGGTTTTTTCCACGACAAGCCTCCTGATGTTTTAGATAGATAGAACTTGAGTCAGACTTACCAAACTATTTCCCTACTTTTGCACCACATAGTACTGCTGTTTTTCTACCAACTTTGAATTCCTTCTACTTTCTTCCCATCTGTCAAATATCAGTTGCTTTCCAAGATTCATTTGAGTTATATCACTTCTATTACACTTTTTTTCTAAGCGTGTCAAATCGTTGGGCAGTTTCCCTTCTCCGAATTGTCGTGTTTTTATTTTCAGTCATCTATTGTATCTCAGCCCTGTCAAGCACTATAAGAAAAGCCATTTACACAGGTACTTCAGATAGCATTCAGAATGCTTTCTAATATTGTTTATCTCTTAAAGAAATAATCATAGACTTTTATGAACTTTTGTGAAGTTAATCGTTTTGAATATTTATAGTTGTTGAGACGTACCTGAAGCTCTTTTATTTCATTGAAGAGATGACAATGTTTTTAGAATAAACTTGCATCCTTTATTAAAGATAATTAACTGCCTACGGGCACCTGGGTGGCTCAGTCAGTTAAGCGTCTGACTCTTGATTTCGGCTCAGGTCATGATTTCATGGTTTGCGGCAGAATCAAGCCCCATGTCAGGCTCCGCACTGACAGTGCAGAGCCTGCTTGGGATTCTCTCTCTCCCTGTCTCTTTGCACCAACCCCCTTCACTCTCTCTTTCTCTCTCAAAAATAAATAGACTTTAACAAGAAGATAATTCGCTATATATAAAAGTTTTAGTCTACCTAGCACAATTAAAATATTTTTATATTATAGTACTATGTTTTGTTCATTATGCTTTACATTTAATAGAGTCAAAGACTTTCAACTTCACCAACATTTAATTTTTTCACTAAAGTACAAAATACAAAAGGACTTAGTGGGTAGATAACTGTACTTTTAATCTTTGTACCTTTAGATTATCGACACAATGGTCGAGATCTTCAAAGCTCAACATTATCAGTGCCAGAACAAGTAATGTCATCAAACCATTGCTCACCAACAGGATCTCCTCACCGAGTAGATGTTATAGGAAGGACTAGATCATGGTCACCTAGTGTCCCTCCTCCACAAAGGTAAGATACCATATACATTTTATTTGTAGGATGGTATGAAAAACCTATTTATCACAAAGAATCATTACTAATCTCTAAAGGCAATAAATTCTTACAGAAAAAAAGTTACTGAAGGAAAAGCAAATATTCTCTTCAATAAACTAAATAGTGAGAGTCAAATAAAATGTGGGCCACTTTGTAACTCTGGTTAAAGTATGTATTCTTTTATGTGAGAGTTGAAGATTTTAAAGAAGATCCCGCTTTCAGTTACTTATCCGTACTGAGCAGATCTAGTTAGAACCAGTTAACTATACTCATGAGTGATATTAGTATTGATAATTTAAGAAATAGGAAAAAATAAACATCTGATGGGGTTTCTAGGTTAGGAGCAATCATGCAAAGAATTAAAAAGGATGCACGGGTAGAGGGAAGAATGGCTCAGAAAACCTCCAGTGCCTGGTGGAAAACTCTAAGCAATCCTGTTAAAGACAGAGACGCTTAAAGGAATAAGAGCCATGGAAATAATGTATTTATTGACAAGATATATTTACATAATTCACATTTTACATACGTTACATTTTACATTAAGAAAATTTGAACTCTTAGAATGATAGTCGTATAATGCCTATTTTAAATGAATAATTGAGTTAGTTTTAGCTTTAGAAATTTTCCTTGTAATTTTAATTTTACACATAGTATTGGACTAAGAGAACTTAAGATTGTTACATTTATAAATTTAATTTATTTAATATATATGAATACAAGCACTTAGAAAGTGTTTACTTAATTTAGACACAATTAAAGTAATTACAAAGAAAATATATTAAATTTATAAACATTGTTTAAATTGTTTGAAGATTTTGATTTTACTAAGTTTGTAAATGAGACTAAAACTATTAAAAGTCTTCTGAAAAGTAATTGCTTAAATGTGGTAGACCTATCAATAGAATATTTGTAATCTGAAATTTAAAGTTTAAGAGAGGAGCATCCAGGCGACTGGCCGGTTAAACGTCGGACTTCAGCTCCAGTCATGATCTCGGAGTTTGTGAGTTCGAGTCCCGCGTCCGGCTCTGCGCTGACAGCTCAGAGCCTGGAGCCTGCTTCCGATTCTGTGTCTCCCCCTCTCTCTGCCCCTCCCATGCACGTGCTCTGTGTCTCAATAATAAATAAATGTTTTTAAAAATTGGAAAAAAAAATAGTTTGAGAGAGAACTGGATTTTGAATTTTAACTTTAATAAATTAAGCCATTCCTTATTTTTTTAAGTTTATTTATCTGTATTTGTCTTGAGACAGAGAGAGTTGGGTAGGAGAGAGAGAGAGAGAGAGAGAGAGAGAGAGAGAGAGAGAGAGAGAGAGAGAAGCCTAAGCAGGCTCTGCACATGCGCAGAGCTCCACATGGGGCTTGAACTCACGAACTGTGAGATCATGACCCCAGCCAAAATCAAGAGTAGGACGCTTAACCAACTGAGTCACCTAGGTGCCCCACCATTCCTTATTTAAAAAGGAAAAAAGAAAAAAGAGGGATGCTTGACTTTTTACCAGGAAAAGAATATCTGAACATACCTAAAGAAAATAGGCAAAGTTTTAGAATACATTCAGCTACACCTAATAGAAAGCCCATAATAAGAGCTCATATAAGAAGTTTATTCTATCATGAAAATGAAGTGTGTAAGTAGACATTCCAGGCCAAGAATGTTGACTTTAAAAAGTCATCATTGATCAGTTATAAAGACTTCAGTTTAGATTGTAAAAAACGGATAAAAGTCATATCCCTAAGACAAGATACAGCAATATTAACTATAAGCAACATGCTGAACTCATTTTCTCCACACAGATTTATTCCTCCTTCTGTATTTTATATAAGAATTACTACTAGAAACGTGGGAGTTGTCCATTAATAATTTTGATAATTCTTATCTCTATCCCCATTGATATTAGCTTAGTTTTATGTTTATATCTGTTATAGCAACAATCTAACTTCCCTGTCAACCTCCAGTTGAAATGTATCCCATTAGCCAGAGGTTCAGTCAGTTAAAACAAAAATCTCGGACTTGACATTAGAGTGATTTTTGTCTTTTTCTACTTTCTTTATTAATAAACCTCATTTCTTAATGTAGTATATGATTATGGTTTATTAAGACATTTAATGGATTTGCTATTTCAGTCGGAATGTGGAACAGGGACTTCGAGGAACACGCTCTACTGCTGGACATTATAATACAATTAGCCGAATGGATAGACATCGTGTCATGGATGACCATTATTCTCCAGATAGAGACAGGTAAATAGGATTAAATCCTATTAGAGCTTATTATAATCGCTGCCTTCAGGAAGAAGGTATTACCATAAAATATTTTCATACTGAACTTGGATATTTGTCATCTTATTTTTGAAAGCCATTTCCTTTATAATTCCTACATTCATTCTTATGACCACCAGGTAAAAAAAAAAAAAAAAAATGAAACAAACAAGAACAAACTTTTCGTTGGTTTAAAAAAAAAAATCATCTTGCTCTTGCCGTTTTGGTCCTTTGTTAACTCAAACCAGTTAAGTTAGTGAGTTTTCACATGAGGTTATAAGGACAATATAATGAAAATGACAAGTTTTATTATTTTAACATTATCATAACCAGTCATTACCTGTAAAAATACTTTGACGAGACAAGCCTGGTTTGTTTTGGAAACTGACACAAAAACTGATTCACGAAGAGGTTTTTCCTCATGGCTTTCAGTAAACCTTTTCCGCATCTTAAAGCATTATGGTTGTTGATTGCTGGATTTGGAGGAATTCTCTGAATTTGCTCCACTAAATGTGACATACTTAGAAATGACATATGTTTCAATGCATATGATAATTACTACTAGTTTGCTTTTAAGTTAAGCCAATTGATTAACCCTCTAATTCTTGGTTTGGTTATATATAAAATGAAAAATGCTATGGTATTTCCCCCACACTATCAAATGGGTTTGAGATGAGGATTAGGAAAGAAAGCTTAATTTACTCTTCAGAGAATATTATGATAAAATCACAAGGAAACTCAGAAGTCGCTTTGTGAGCATCCTAAACCGATTTTTAAAAAGACATTTAAATCAACTGATGTGAGAAGTTCCCAATATTTATCATTGTCAGTACTTATGAATTTAATTGTTTTTGTCTAAATCAAGGGTTATAGTCAATTCGGGCTTATAATTTTATCGTGTTGAGTACACTTTTCCAAAAGAAAAGATAGGGAACGTCTATCTATAGTCTTCAATAGTGGCGAACAAGTATTGGCTTTTGTGTCTGAGATCTAAGAAGTAGGAAGTTATTAAATTAATATCTTTATGAGTTGTCCAATGAAAGTTAATGTAGTATTTTATTTCTTTTTCATTTGTTTAACTTTTTCATCGTGATCTGTGTTTTTAGGGGTAATTATTGATATGGTACCTATAGAAATGGTTTCACATCAAGTACAATACTAAGTGAGAGATCGCTTGTTGGCATGATTAGGAGTTGGAAGGAGTCATATTAGGCTGGGTGAATGAGTACTTTTGTTGCCTTATAGAATTCTAATGAGTTTGATAATCTCTGGAAATTATTCATGTAGCAGTTCATAAACTCTTTGCTGTTTGAAAGATTGTTAAGGACACGACAAAAGAAAAAAATGTCTGAAATGACTTTAAATCCTTCAAGTTTATGTAAAGTTTTTCTTTAAGGAGAAATGGACCTGATATTTTCTCTGAAGACAATATGGTCTAAATCTTGCAGAGAAGAACAGAGTAAAATTAACCTCTCGAATTATCCTCACAAACAAAATTGTCACTATTATATCAAACACATAATAATTTATCAATATTTTAAGGCAAAAGGCCATAGTAGTAATGTTAAAAAAAAAAGTTGCTGTTCAATCCTTGGTATATAGTTAATATAGTCATAATTGATATGTCATTTTATTTTTCTTGTTTATTTTATAACTTTATGAATCTTCAGTTTGGCAAAATGTTCAAATAATTCAGAGGTTTTGGAAGCATTTGATCCCTGAAGTTTCAGCAAGTCTTTAGAGTGCTATAGATTACCAGATTATAATTACTCCTTATTGGGAGATGTTTAAAATTTTTTTTAAATTTTTTTAAACATTTATTTATTTTTGAGACAGAGAGAGACAGAGCATGAACAGGGGAGGGTCAGAGAGAGGGAGACACAGAATCTGAAACAGGCTCTAGGCTCTGAGCTGTCAGCGCAGAGCCCGACGCGGGGCTTGAACCCACAGACCGCGAGATCATGACCTGAGCCGAAGTCGGCCGCTTAACCGACTGAGCCACCCAGGCGCCCCTAAAATTTTTTTAATTAGTAAAATAGAATTTCTTTTATATAGGACTACAAAACTATTTCTAATATATTAGCTTTGAGTTATCTGTGTAATAATTGCTTATTAACATGAGGAATCAAAAATCAAAAAGTATAGTATTATCCATGTTAGGTAGCCTATCACATTATTAAACAATGGGTTCTTGATTTCTGTTTTATCCTTTATATTCTAAATATTCTAAAAGATTTTCACTAATAGAATGCATGTGAAGGCATCGTAATTTTTATGCACTGTTTAGAAGGTAAGAATACCCTAGAAGTCTTACAGTGAATTTTTGTGAATAGCATTTTATAGAGTCAGTCAGTAATACTGTTAATTAAAAAACCTAAAAGAGAATTTCCTTTGAGATAGTAAGTAAAATTTAGGCATTTTGAGGAGTGCATTAACTTTTCTTGTCAGTAATAATTGGGGCACTGGACCAGAATATTCTATTTAATATACTCTTTTCTTTTATAGGATTTGGAACCAAATGGCATTGGGTTTGAATTTAGGCTTTTTATTACTTGCTAGCTGTGTTACTTTGGGAAAATTAACATGTTTGACGCTCGATTTCTTTATCTATAAAATTAGAACATAGTACCAACTTCATAGAGTTGTTGGGTAGATTAAATGACACAGCACCTCCGGTTGCAATACTGAACTTGGATATTTGTACTCAAAACATGTGCCTTACCTTTAACATTTTAGAGGATCATGTGGCTTACAGATAAGTGACATTTTAATGTGCCTATTAAGTAGAAATATGAGAAATCAGTTAATTCAGGTATTTGTAAAAAAAGCTTTAGAGTGTAGAAACGTGAGTTGGACCTTGAAAAACGGAGAGGTTTATTCAGGAGAGAACAAGAGCATAAATACAGAGGCAGAACACACATATATATCAGAAAGACCCAGTGTGAATGAAGACTTGACATATTGGAAAGTTGTGCATAAAGATAATGACTTTGACATTGGCTATATTGGATGAAAAATACTACTATTCGGCATTAATTTATAGTATCTGGCTAAACTAAGTGATACGAGGAAATATAGTATTCATATCCTTATAGGTGGTGTTAAAAAGAATCCTATATCAACATTTGATTGGATCTTTATATCTCTGCACATCTCTGTTATCATTAGTCAAAATCCTATTCTGTGTTGAAAAGAAAATAGGTTCTTTACAAGTAACTCAGAAACTTGGATGCAGGGCTATTAGCTAAAATGATGAATTATAACATTATTCATCTTCTTCTCCATCCCCCCGCCCCCATACTTTTTGGATCATTGTTTCTCTGGTAAATCCTGGTAACTACTACTAGGAACATAATTTTCCTGGGACAACTTATGTGGCTTTCATATTAGAAATCACTTCAAGAGCTTGTTTACATGAGTTAAGTTAGTATTAGAATAATTATAGAGTACTAGATAATATTTCTGTAACATGTCAGAGATATCCTGCAGTATTCGTTTTTATGTCTGTCCTGGAGACCAAAATATATTGGGTACCTTTAATTTTATGCAGTATACTTTTAGGACAATGACAAAAAATACTATTAACACTGGCCTAAGATATATTACTTCATAAGTGTTTTTCTGTTGTGCATTTATATCCTAAAAAGAAAAATGCCATGTTATGTGGATCTCTAGGATACCTCACACACTTAGGCCATTTCTCTACTTTTTGTCAGCCAACCAGCTACCAGAAAGTGTCCAACTGACCCATAACTATTTATCGTTTTCTTGGTCTTTTTAGTTATCAACTATGAGGGAACCATATCTCTGAAAGTTTGAAAATACAGAGAAAGTAAATGAAAAAAAAAACCTCTCGTTACAAAAATAATACGTTTTATTTATTACACTTCAGGAGTAAATTTTAACATACCTCGATCATACTGAATTAATTTTAGGAACTACAAAGTAGCCAAACATTAACAATATAAAAGACACAGAGCAGAAAGCTTTGCATTAAGGTGAGATTGTTGGAAACTTTGCTTTCAAAAGCTATAGGTTATTTCAGAATGAGATATTTTATTTCCTCCTTTTGCAGTCCTGTTTGTTTGGTGGTTTTTAAAAGGGGACCTTCAGGCTCATCTGATATAATGGAAGGATAATTCATTATAAATACAATTTTGTTCTGTCTTTAAAGATTTTATTTCTTAATAAGACTCGAAGTATGTCTAGAAATTGGATCAGTAATCCAGTTCAATTCTTTGAATACTGAGAATTTCCATTAAGATTTCCAAAATCTTAATCCCTTTTTTCAGTTTTTAAAATTTAGGAATTTTTTTAAATTTTCTATTTTTTTCTTTTACTCTGCTCAACTTTTTTAAAAAATTCAAAAAGATTGGATGAATTACAATTTTTAACGTAATTTTTTAAGTCATTACTTAACTCATTATGTATATTCAAGACAGTAGTGTTTGCTTAGGTTTAATAATTCCATTAAGCTTGGAAGAAAAGTAAGCATGGTTTAACTGAGAAGAGTAAATGAAATATTTTTAAATTGTACCGAGTGGATGTGGCAAAGAGTCTTAGATAAATCTCTGGATCTTAGGTAGCTTTTACTACCAAAACAGTGTGGTTCATTTTATGTACTAGTCATCCATGCATTTTTTATAGTTTTCAACAGGATCTTAAGGGGGATCATGACCAGATTAGGTTAAGAGGAATAACATGACTATAGAAAAGTATGCATTCCGAGTTCTCCAGAGAAACAGAACCAGTAGAATAGATAGATAATAAGGAATTGGCTCGCACAGTGATGGAGGAGGTTGAAAAGTCCTCCCATCTGATCTATGCACCCTGGAGACCCATGAAATGATGGTATAATTCAGTCCAGGTCTGAAGGCCTGAGAACCAGGGAAGCCAGGAAATCCTCGTGTGAGGGCCAGAGAGATAAGACATGTCCAGCTCTAAAATGAGGCAGGAAAAAGGGAGGAATTCTTCCTTCTGCCTACTTTGTTTTGCTGTGACTCTCACCAGATTGTATGATGCTCACTCAGACTGAGAAGGACAATCTACTGAGTGCACTGATTCAAATGTTAATATCATCCGGAAACATCCTCACTGACACACCCAGAAATGACACTTAATATGAGCATTCCTCGGGCTATTTAAATTCACTATCACAAAAAGGGAAATAAACTGATGTTTGACAAAGGTAGTCCTCCCTTAATGTTTCCTTTTTCTTTACAGAGACAAAATTAATCACAGGCTCCTCAAGGAAAATGTAAGAAATTGGATGACAATATGTATGTTCTATGAGTTTGAAAATTTTAATAAGCTTTGAAGTTTACCTCTTTTCATTGGTCAAGTTATTTTCAGAGAAAATCTATTTGTTCTTAAGGCAATAAATCCCAACATCACAACTGTTGGGTATTATTTCCACTCTGTAGAGCCAGGAAATTCTTTTCTGAATACTGTTTTATTTATTTTCTTATACTACAAAAGTTTGTAATGTTCTGTTTACATTTCTAGAATGTCTCTATGATTATGTGAACCATTGCTGTTTTTGGAGGCTCACCATGAAAATAGCATAATTCTGTTTTTACTTTTTAATTCAATCCAAAATGTACTGATTGAGTGTGCAAAGATTTAAAATAGACATTATCCTGGCCTAGATAAACAGAAGATCCAACTAATTATACCAGCTCATATATCCCAACTAATTATATTACATAATATACCAACTAATTATAAAACATAGAAGACTGTAAGGCCTAAGTATAATATTATTAGAACAGATTGGAGAGAGAATTACTTGCTTGAGTATTGGAAAAAAGCTTCAAAGGCAAATTGGGCTTTAAAGATCAAGTAGAATTTTCAAAGGCCATGAAGTGGGGACATGGTGAGAATGATGGCATTCTTTGCAGAGTGATGAGCACTAACAAAGTCTTGGAGTCAGGAAAGTGGGGGGAGGGGGTATATTTAGAGAATCTTCCATGGTCTGGTGTGTCTAGATAAAATATCATAGTATGGGAGATAGGAAGTGATAGGATATGAAGATTGAAGGTAGTTTAGAACTTAATTAGTATGCCATGTAAGGGAATATATATACTTATATTTGATATATGAAACCATTGAAGGATTTGGAGCAGAGTTTGTACATGATCAGAAGCATAGTTTGCAAATATACTTCAAATAGAGTGAAGAATAGATTACATCAGGAAAGGGTTGGTTTTGAAGGGAAACGGTAGATTATTTCAGTAGACTTGGTAAGCCTGATTTATGGTAGTGGCAGAAGAAAAAGAAGAGATAAATCTGAGTTATTTAGGCATTAGAACTAGCAAGGTTTATAAATCAATTGAATGTGGAAAATAAGGAAAATGGAGGAGTTAAACTATGAGATTTAAAAAAAAAAATTTTTAATGTTTATTTTTGAAAGAGAGAGAGAGAGACAGAGCTTGAACAGGGGAGGGGCAGAGAGAGAGGGAGACACAGAATTGAAGCAGGCTCCAGGCTCCAAGCTGTCAGCACAGAGCCCGACACAGGGCTTGAACTCACAGACTACAAGATCATGACCTGAGCTGAAGTTGGACGCTCAATAGACTGAGCCACCCAGGTGCCCCAAATTATGAGATTTTTAAAAGTTGGTTTATTAAGTAAATATTTAAACCCTTAGTTAAAACGGGGATTACGGGAAGAGGAATACTAAGTTTCAAGGGAGAGTTAACTGTATTTGAAGCTAGAGGGTCTTTTGGAGATCGTGGAGTCCTAGATTCTAAAGAGGTACCTGAAGGATTGCTGTTGTAGATTAAGGGTGAAGCCGAATGCATAGGGACTAATCCCCTCACACCCTTGTTAGCCAGTCGTTCTGATTTTATTGGATTCCTAATTGCTGGTTTTACATAAAAATCTGTTCAAAAAAAAAAAAAAAAAACAAACGGTGATCTTCTGTTCAAAAAGAAAGTTTAAAAACCACTGCTCCAGCCGCCTCATTTCACAAATGCAGCACCAGACGTCCAAATAGGCAAGTGTCTTGTTCAAACCTCAAAATTAACATGTGTTTTTCTGAAGTATCTACATGACACTCAGGCAGCCATGTGGAGAGCCCAGGAAGCAGCTGGGAATGTGCTGTGAAACCCAAAGAAAAATGAAAGCTAAAAAAAGTGAGAGTTTACAACTATAAAAGCAATAATATTATCCAGAAAGAATGTGTTGGAATATAAAGTTTGAGGAACACATCTTGGGAACCCATTGCCTCTAAGGAATAAAGAGAGAGAGAATCCAGTAAATGAAATGGGTAAAGAAGCAGTTAGCTAGACGGGAGACCAGGCCATAAGAGCCTGAATTTTGGCTTAAGGAAGACCTAAGTTTGAATCCCAGTCCAGCTACTTAGTATCTGGCTGTGGGCAGATACTCACAGCCTCAGTTGTTTGGTCTGTGGCAATACTAGACCCTACCTCAAAGAGTTGTTATGAGAAATAAATGAGATAAAGTTGACAAAACTTTAATGGAGTACTTGTTACATGGTTAAGTGTTACATAAATACTATTTAAAAACATTTTTTAATGTTTATTTTATTTTTGAGAGAGAGAAAGAGAGAGATAGAGAATGGGGAAGGGGCAGAGAGAGAGAGGGAGACACAGAATCTGAAGCAAGCTCCAGGCTCTAAGCTTGGCACAGAGGCTGATGTGGAGCTCAAACCCACAAACCGCGAGATCGTGACCTGAGCCAAAGTCGGATGCTTAACCGACTGAGCCACCCAGGTGCCCCTATAAATACTATTTTTGATAGCCAGAGAGAATCATGTTTCGAAAACCAAGAGAAGAGAGAATGTCAAGAAGAGGTTGAAAATCAGTGTGTAACACCATAAATAAATGTAATATGATGAAGATCAAGAAGTTGAAGGATTTTTTTAGGATTTCACAGGTAACATTCACAGGATAGCTTCAAGGGAAATGTAGAGGTTGCAGTCACATCATGGTAAGCTTAAAGCATGAACGCATGAAGTGGTGACAAGAATTGTAGATGTGGCTAAGATGTCGAATGTTGTGAAGGAAAGTCAGAAACATGCAATATTTTGAGAGGAAGGTGAGATCAATGAAGGGTTAATTTTTTAGGATTAAATGCAGTTCAGGAAAGGAAGGCATGAAACAATCATGAACGATGGAAGGTTATGTGGGAAGTTAGGATTACAAGTAGAGAAGTTTCTTCCTTAGGTGCAAAAAAAAAAATGGCAAATGAAGGTATAAATATATGTACTCTATATTTAGAGATAAAATAGGGAAGTTGAGAGAGTTCAAGGTTGTTTTTTTTTTTTTTTTTAACTGGAATATAATGATCATCTGCCAAAATTAAGAGTTTTGGCATGAAAGGTTCTAAGAAGATAAAAGGGTTAAATTAGCGCTATGGAAAGAAGAGAATCAACCACAGATGGGTAAAGTGGTCATGGGCCATGAAACATAGCACAGCCAATAGTATGTTATAAACATATAAAAAACACAGTGTATGTTTTATTATTATTTTATTATTTTCTTCTTAAACTTTCTTGTTATTTTTTTCTTCTCTTTCCTCCTAAAAAAAGGGAAAGCAACTATGTTGTGTGACATTTTATAGATGGTGCTAAAGATGTTTGAGTGATAATTGATAAGATTTTGTTTTGAAATCTGATTGGTTTAAATCTTGATTTGTTATCTTTTTTGGTGTGTTTGTTTTGGAATACTTAGCTATTTTAACCTTTAGCACTGCCATATACAATGGACATTGGGAGGAAGGAGCAAGCTTTCTATTAACAATTTTCATTTGCTTTGCTTACTATCTGCTTATCTTTTTTGAATCTCACTTTTTAAAATTAAACTATACCTTTTCATTTCTTTCCTGAGTCTCATTTTTATTCTTGTTTCTGCCACGCTTGCAGTCAGTTTCTTACTCTACCTCGCTCCAGATACAGTCAGACCATTGAACACCATCACAGGGATGGCAGGTATATTTTTCTTACAATTGAGTCTGTTCATAGAATTGCATGTGCCTGTCTGTTGATATGATAGAATTCACTTCTGTTTCTGTTTTTTTTTTATATATACATATATGATTATTAATGAAATATAGAAATATTATCTTACTATAAAATAGTAGAAAATATAGCATATGTAGATATTTTAATTGCAGTAAGAGGTCAAAAATATAGCTTTCCTTTAATGAGCTAGTATCCTTTCTTGGATCATTCTAAACATTCAGTTCATCAGAAATTACAGTTAACTCTTGATTATCTGGAAGGATAGAAAAACAGTATTTTAAAAAATTAATTGCATTTAACTGACCACCTTCCTCAGCAGAGTTCATAATTATATATATAGAAGGAATTGATTGATTTTTATATATCTTACAATCTGATTCCCCATCTCCCCCTCACCACAATTGAGGAATCAGTCCTGTAAGTACTTAGATTGAACTGATCAGTTTATGGTTACCTTGTCCAAGGTGGCTGTGATCTACTCATTGGTCATAGATAGTCCTGGATCCACGGAGAATATTGGGTGTGGGGGAAAATCCTTGTTCATTTCTTCTTTTCCACCATTCTCCTTATATTGAAGGGAAATATCAGTTACTTGGCATTTAACACAAAGAAGGATAAACTAGAAAGAGAAGGGAAAGAAAGTCTCCAAAAGCTTACAGTTTCTCAAGGCTCTATGTAGCTTCAGGGATTTGAACTGGTTCTGTGACATCATTTTGAGTCCCTGCAGGCAGAGAAGAGAATGGCGATGATAATGTGGCAGGTTCAGCTAGTATAGACAAAGGATTATATGCTGTACTCACTCTATTGTTTCAAAGTGATTTGGGTTATGTGTGACCACTTTTGTACTATTAATTTATTAAGAGTTATTAATTTAAAAGTTTAGAAAAAATAATTGAAACTAATGAGTAAATTCCTAAGGATTGAATTCATGTAGATAAATGTGGAAGGAAACATAAGAGCTAACATCAACAATAAATACCTCATGACTCAAGTTTTGTGATGTCTTTCAGTAAATGTAATTGACATTTACTGCCTTCCAGTTTATTATATGATAGTGATAATTGCTGTATTATATTGTGTTTTGCATTTTCTCAGCCTCTTTTCTGTTATTTTGCTTTAATACTAAACAATTCTTTTTTGTTACATCTTTTACTGTTACTTTTGCTCTATATTATTTTTGACTATTTTGGAGTTGCAGTGGTTACACACTTACGTCATAAAAATGTGAAGAAATAGTTACATCACTCCTCATAATTGACCAAGACCTTCCTTAAAGTGGATACCATGAACGAGACATTACTGATTATAGGCTTATGCTAATTACTCTAGTATCTTCCTTTAACTGTGAGTTAAAATCTTGTACCACATTAGTTTTTGTTAATATTCTATTTATCTTCATTATTAATAAGCAGATTGCTTTATATTATTTGTTCTTTCAACAAACCAACATACATAGAATCAGTTCTTGATCAGCTCTGGGTTGGTCATTAATTTCATATACTTACCCAAATTCTGAACTCTAGCCTAGCAGGATACATTTCTGAATTGCCTTTTGGGCCATAATTTTGTCTATGGTCAGGAAACACAATATCATTACTGTTTATATTAAAGTACAACACAGTTAGGAAAATCAGTTTTAGAAAACAAGTGATCAAATGTCCTACTGTAAGATTTGCCATCATTTAAATGATGCCAGTGTGTGAGGCTAATGTGCACCTACTCCTAGATAAATTGGGTGGATTTTGTAAGCATGAAATTCTTTAGTTGCTTTTAAAAATACTCTCTCTCATCATTACCAGTTTGATACATAAAAAAGAATGTGTGTACATTGTAAAGCATAATGATAAAATGAACATCCATGAATCTATTACCCAAACTGGTTTATTTATTGCATCTACCTGTAAGATCTTTGCCTATGGAATCCATATGCCTCTTTCACTGAAATAGTAAACACTATACTGAATTTTCAGTTTAACATCACCTTCCTTTGCTTTTTTTTAAAGGGACTTTGATAATTTGTTTTCACTCTGCTAAATTTTTGAGTTACTCATTCCTTCTGATCCTCACTTCAATCCACTATGAGATTCTGGGATTATTGAAGATATACATGTATCCCTACCCTGAGTTTATTACCATAATATTCTAGGCATCTTGTCTTTAACTCAATCTCTGTACCTTTGTATATAGATCATCTGGTGACTTCTTGATTAATCCATTTTATTCACGGAAGATTTTAGCACCTGGCTTTAGTCTTCCTTTTCATAATCCCTGCCATCTGCCAGAATGATGTTAGTATTCACCTGAATGATTTATTCAGCACCCACTCTCTTTCTTGGCCATCTCAAATTGGTGGTAGTGAATTATCCCCAATTCTACTTTAGTCAGTCACTGCCATAGCCATACTCTGAATCTTATGTGAAATTGTTCTACCTTTAAAATCTTAGGGACTCCTGGGTGGCTCAGTCGGTTAAGCATCCGACTTCGGCTCAGGTCATGATCTCATGGTCGGTGAGTTTGAGCCCCGCGTCGGGCTCTGTGCCAACAGCTCGGAGCCTGGAGCCTGCTTCCGATTCTGTGTCTCCCTCTCTCTCTGACCCTCCCCCGTTCGTGCTCTGTCTCTCTCTGTCTCAAAAATAAATAAACATTAAAAAATTTTTTTTTAATTCTTAGTTCACATACTTTGTTCTTGGACCACAACTACACATCATTCTCTCGTATATATTTTTTACTGAACTACTTTACCTTACTAGTTCTTTTATCTCAATAGAGAACTCCACTCTCTTGACACCTTTTCCTTTTCCTATTAGTCTCCACTTTACTTACTTACATATCCAGAGGTGGAATCCGTTCTTAGAAATATCCGCATTTCCCTTGCTACGTTGTTCTTCTTTTACCTATTTGACAGAGTTCAAATCTGGATCCATCTCTTTCTCTTGCGGAATGGTTTTGAACTAAATTTTCCAAATTTTCCCCAACTCACCTTCTTGAGCCAAAATAACTGAACACTTAAAGGAAATGTGATCTCTTTATTGAGAGTTGTGGGGAAAAAAGAAAGGAAGGAGGGAGGGAAAGAAGGAAGACAGGAAGCAGGGGTGGGGGGGAGGGGGCGGTGGGGGAGAAAAGAAAATTAGCACCAACCCTCCAAGTGTCCAGTTTCCCAGCCCAGATTTCAAGGTGGCATTTACTGCAATAGTCTGGGAATTCCCCTTCTGGGATAAATATTATGTTAATAGCTCCAAGTGGATTGTAGTTTAGTTATATGAAATCTGCAATTATCTGATTAGAATGAATGTAGTAAACTCCACATGGCGTCCCCAGTCTGTGAAGAATCAGAACCTTGGTCTCTTTACCCCAACGTTGTAGAATGAAAAATTATGAAGGCAGTCTCTTTGGAAGAGATGAATAGAGGCTTAAATAATATTTGCTAAACTTTTATATTATTTCGGGAGACAAATATTAACTAATAGTAGGAATCAAAACACTTTTTCTTCTGACCCAGTTGTGCTAACCAGCACAAATTGATCTCTGAGTCACTGTGTATTTTTAAACACAGTCAACCTTTAAACAAACATTTAGAGTGGATACCATGTTACCTTGTATTAATGTCCCTTTATTAAGACATAGCCTTTATTTTAGTAAATATACCTTTTATATTTAAAAATTTACTCCCACACCTTACTTTTTTTTCCCCTAGTATTTACCTTTACTTAAAGCTATGCACAACATACTAAGGAATCACTGATGTTTGGCAACACGGTGGTAGTAAACATTATGTAGCGATGTCATGGAGGAGACAGCTAGGCTATAACTTGAAAGGGGAATTGGAATTATTTAGATTTATATAGAGGTAAGGTAGGATGTCAGTGGAATTCTAAAGAAACGTATGAGTAAAATTACTAAAGTAATACATATCATGTTTTAGTGCTGTTGAAGCATTATCCACAAGGCAGGGAATAGCAAGAAATAAATCTGGAATGATAGAGATGGTCCCTGTTACAGATAACTTGTATGTTCTATTAAGGAATTTAGATCTAAGACTGTAAGTGATGAAAGTACTTCAAAGAGTTTTAATTAGGAGATGGCTATAATATACTTATTCACTCTAGAATAACTACTCTAGAGACTGTATGGGATGGTTGAGAGAAGGGGTGGGAAAGAAAAGCATGCATAAGGATATTTGCAGAACTATCTCTGGGCAGCAGAAGCCTCTCTGAGCACCTGAACTAAGTAAGGTAATAGATGGAGAGATAGAAAGAAGACCAGAGATTTAATCAATTGAAATCAGTAATATGTGGTAAATAATAGGGCTTGGACGTTGAGGGGGAGCAAAGAGTCAAGGAACACTATGAGCCTTCTAGTTTTGGTAACTGGATGCATGTAGTACCTTAACAAAGGTGAGTATCAAAGGGGAGGAATGTTTGGAGAGGAATTAGTTTAAGTGAGGGACAAAGGAGAGGAATGTTTGGAGAGGAATTAGTTTAAGTGAGGGACAAGTTCAGTTTTGGAATTATTGAGAGAGTTAAGGTGAAAACTCTAGCAAGGAGTAAAATAAATAAGTTTAAAACTTATAGAAATTTGGGCTATATAGAGCACTTTGAGAGTAAATTCACTCATAATGGGAAATAGCTACAAAAATAAAAGTGAAAACAACCTAAGAAATAACCCATGAAATGAAGGCCAAGGATTTTTTTCCTCCACTCTGGGAAACATTAACAATTAAGTGGTAGATAAAGGAAGAGACACAGAGAAGGAAGAGTGAGAAGAATAGAGCTAAAAGGAGAGAGTTTGAAGCAGGAAGAAATAATGTCAGCAGTAAAAATAATAACTGAAAAACACCCAGGAGATTTGGCAAATGAGGAGTTATTAGTGACTCATCTCGGATGACTTCATAAGGGTGGCAAAGGAAAAAAAGCAGCTTGCAGTAGCCTGAAACATGACTGGGAGCTAAGAAATTAGATGCATTATGAATGTGGAGGAGAAATATTGGATAGGGGTATATGATATCAAAGCAGATTTCTCTCTTTCGAATACGAAATATCTAATGAGTTTGTAGACTGGAGAAAGGGATCCTTTAGGAGAAGATAGGTTGACAATATGGAAAAAGGAGAGGATGACTGTTAGAAAGGTCTTAGGTAGGAGAATGGACTCAATACACAGATGGAGTTTGTAAACAGAAAGACACTCTTGTTTATTTTTGAGACAGGAAGAAAACTGATGAGAGAGTTGAAACTAAGTAAGTTTTTAGCAAAAGGTTGTGAAGTTGAAGATAATTATGTTTCATAGCCTCAATTATCTTGCTGCTGTAAACCGAGATGATGGTGGTTGTTTTTGAGACAAATTCTTGAGGGTGGAGGCCCAAGGTTGAATATGATGTTGATTGGAAATGAAGAAGTTTAAAATGGTCATTGGTTAAAAAGTGATAGGAACTAAGGAAAACTAAAAAGATGATAGCAGCACAGCAGAAGTTGGAGGCCATGAATTTGCAGTGCGCCAAACTTTCCTGAAGTTATTCACAGTTGCCTCGATATGGAGAAATCAGATTATGGCATGGAACAAAGTTTTGGGGTTCTGATAAATGTTCGAAAGATTTGGGTGAGAAAGGAATCTGAGTGTTGATATGGGAGTGGGTCAGATGATCAATCATAGGAGTTTAGGATGGGTGAGGAAGGAAGGCAAAGACAGTGATACATACTGTCGGGAATTGGTATCGACTATCAAGTGAACATCAAGTAAAATTGGAGCGAGATTATGAGACACCTGACAGAATTAGCTATTGTAATCAGAATTTGAGATACATATTGGAACTTAGTGTTTCTGAGTTTAAATAGTTTCATTGGATTCTAAGATCCACAGTAGTTTTGGGGTGGAGGGTAATGCAGGAAAAATGTGAGGATGATTGAGGTTTTGAAGATCTTGTGGTTCAAGATTATTGAAGAGTTTTCTGCATGTGCACTAAAATCTCCTAGCATTACCATAGGAATCAGGATAAAGAAGGTAGCTGACAACCAGCTCCCCAAATTATCAATGACGAAGAGAAGAGATAATGATTGGAAGTTGAATAGATACTAGCAACCTGAATTTTTAATGGAGGTTCAAGCTAAGTTACATGCTTCATAGAAATAAAAATATTTACATTATGGTATGAGAGTAATGGCCAGAGTGCCTCTAGGAAGGCATCTTCTCCTAGATCCATAAACTATGAAATATGAAGGAATAAGTAGCTTCTCTTGCTGTGAACGATACTGGAAGCAGAGTTTGCAAGGTTGAGCTGGATATTATTTAAGGTAGGGATATGCAGGAACTGTTCTACAGAACAAAACCATTCCTTGATAATACAAGAAAGTTTGTTAACAATGGGTAAGGAGGTTTGAAAATAACAGCTAAGAGAATGAGAGGAGATTGAAACAGTACGGAAGAAAGTACAGGAGGTGAAGAATTTAGATGATATCCGGGGCAGTTGAGCTTGCCCTTTACTAAGTTTATCACAAAGTTGTTCTGGTGCCAGAATTGAGACTGGTTTTGGTGATAGATCCAAGTAAGTTGCTGGGAGGAATGCCATGGAGTTTGAAGAGAGACAGTGAATGGTCTTATCTCAAGGTATTTGGGGCCATGACTAAAACCTCATTAGAGAAAGCATTCTGATAAAGTTAGTGGAGTCACAGAAGATGAGATTTCTGTATGGAATGTAGACTTTTTTTTTTAAGTTTATTAAGTTTATTTAATTATTTTGAGAGAGAGAGAGAGAGAGAGAGAGAGAGAGAGAGAGAGAGAGAGCGCGTGCTCACACGTGTGCATGAGGAGGGGAGGGACCGAGAGAGGCAGAGAAAGAATCCCGACAGGCTCTGCTAACATGGGGCTTGATCCCACGAACCATGAGATCATGACCTGAGCCAAAATCAAGAGTCAGACACTTAACTGACTGAGCCACCTAGGTGTCCAGTAGACTGTTCTCTTGTAGATGCCATTTTCTGGTAAGTAGTACTGAGCGCCCTTAGTAAATGTGATCAAATCCAAGTAACTCATACTTCCTTTCTATCTTAATTTCTTTGTGTTATTACCAATCTCCTTCCACCTTCTGTTTGTGTTTCTGACTGTAACCTCTCTTAATGTCTTTGGAATTTTTCTTCATTAATTATTTCTCATTTCTCTTGCATTTCAATATCTCTTATTTTCATATTTTTGTTTCTTCTTGAATTAGTGATGAAATCTAGATAATACCTTCTTTCTGTTCTGCAAACCTTCAAGCTACTTTGAGAATGATTCACTTCCCTGTCTGTTAAGTCATGGTTTTGAGTATGTATTTTTACATATGCTTCAAACACTCCTTCATCAGCTCCTACGCTCCAACCCTCTATGGTTGACTGCTGCCTCCAGCCCTTTATTTTAACTTATTTTCCCTGTGATTATTATTGGCCAAGGCTTTTATATATATTTATCTGTGTGCTGCCTCTTTGCATCTGCCATTCTCGAATACTGCCTTTTTAAAGTTTCTCTAATGCATTACTATCCTGATTCTCATTCTATCATCTGACTGTTCTGTCTCCTTCTCTTGTTTCCTATTTCTCACATCCTCAACTTTTTGACTGTATGTTGACCTATATCCCATCATCTCTGTGGCTTTGACCAAAACTTCCAGTAGCTGGTATAGTTCCTGGCCTATAATATGAGCACAATAAGTAGTATTGAAATAATGAATCAATTAATCAATCAGTCAATCAATACTGAAATATAATACTGTGCAATGACTTCTCAAACTGTATCTCCAGTACAACTCTCTCCTTTGAAGGCCAGATTTCTCTACCTGATTGACCTCTGTACAGAATATTCTTCTATCTCTCACAAATTTAAGTTCAAAACTGGAGTTACTATCCTTCCTCCCTAGAATTCTTTTATTTATATTAATAGATCATCATTTCATTTTGGAGGCTGGGAATTTCAGGTTTTTGCTTTGGCTTGTTTATTTCTACATTTAATTCGTATGGGGATGTCAAACATGTTTGAGAGGGAAAAAAAAAAGTCCTTGCTATTGAACACTTTATGGTTCAGTGAAGTTAACAGACTTCTGAATCAAGAAAGCTCAATTCTAGTTCCAGCTCAGAAAACATCTGATTGTGTGACGTATCCCAAGTTTCTGTGAGCCTTAGTTTGCTTATTTCTAAAAAGACAGAGATTGGATTATATGACCTCTGAGATTCCTTCTAATCCTAACATTCTGTTTGTATAATTCTGTATATTGTGCATATTCTATGTGCTGTATATTTCATATTTTGTACATTGTGATTTATAATGTTTGTCATCCATACCTTCTTCTCTGTTTTTACCCCTATTACTACAAGTTAGCCTTTTCCTACTCTACTTCATTCCATATACTACTGCTGAATTTGTCTTCCTAATTCATTACGTTATTTACAAATTACCTTTGTTCAGAAGCTTTAGGTCACTCTCGTAGAAAATTAAACCCTGCCTAAGCTTCTTTACTAGGCATTTAAGATCTCTATAAACTGAGTCCAGGCTAATTTTCTAACTAATATTTTGCCATATTTTAATTTCTGCATGTCCAGCATTTCCATTTGCCTCTTTTTCCCTCCAACCTGATTTGTTGAACATAACAAAATTCTGTATACAAAATGACCTGGACCTGCTACTTCAAGCTGTGATTCTTCCTTACTAGTATTTTTACAAGTCAGTCCATACAGTGTAAAAAAGCTTAACTCTAAAATTAATAGAAAAGTGCCTAATGTACTTTAAATGAACGACCTAACTTCTGGAACTTCAATAGCTCTATAAGACACTTAACATAGGTAGAATTAAGTTCCTCTATGACAGGCTGCTGGAGAACGGATAGAAGACATCAAAAGGTCTGGCTGTGTACTGCCACTGTGATACTGTCCTGCTTCTGGATCATAATATTCCCATTATCTGATTCTAGACACATCACAGGAGTATCAGTGGGGTCGGAAGTTAGCCCAGCTGCTTGCTGAGCTAGAACAGATATCACCCCAGCATGCTAATCTGACAGGATCTCACAGCAGCCCAGATTAAGTCCTAGTGAATCTGTGCCCAGGATTCAAACAATGGGCGGATTCTTCATTGTGTTCTCCAGGTGCTGCTCCAGAGTCTCCTCCATCACACCCACTGCCCCCCCACCCCACCCCCAGCCGGGGACCCTACAGCACAACGTGTCCCTTCTCTACCGCATGTCTCCCGCCCGACTCCTTTATGGTCTCCATCTATCTGCTGAAACTTCTCCATCTTTTCGTGCATGTTGTCCATCTTTTCTAATATAGTCTTTAATTGTCAGTTAGACTTATTTGAAATTCCCTAATAGTTCCAAAATCTGTGTCATCTCTGAGTTTGACTCTGTTGATTGCTTTGTCTCTTGACGGCGGGCCCTATTTTTTCTTGCCTTTTGGTGTTTCTGGTCATTTTTTATTGACTATTAGACATCATGTCATCAGTAGTGACTGAGGCAATTAGTATTTATGCCTGAAAATAGGCATACATCTTGTTCTGTTAGACTGTGTACGTGTGTGTGTGTGTGTGTGTGTGTGTGTGTGTGTGTGTGCGTGCGCATGTTGGGGGGATTAATCCTTGGACTACTACCTCTGACTGTGTGATTGGTACCACATGAAGTGGCAGCTAAGGGCAGGTGGTAGCAGTATGTCTGAGATATTTGCACTATACCCATTCCACTCTCCCTGTAAACCTAGCTAAACAAAGGAAGGTTGGTGAATTGTTCAATGATGATTAGTGAGACCGTTGAACATAGCATTCTACTATGAGGACCAGCCCTCTTCACATTTATACATATATTACAGTAACTGCATAATTTGGTCCTTTACAAACACATGTTTAAAATGTTTGTTATTTCAGACTATTTGAGGACCTGGGAAGGGAAAACATGGGGGGTGCCCATCCCTTGGTGGAGTAACATTAATTTCTTACAATTGACAAAATGTTTTTAAACTTTAACATCCACTGGAAAATGAAAATTATTTAGCAAAGTAAGCATGTTATAGATTATAGATAGTAACTATATTATCTCAGGATTTTAAAAATATATATTTTAATAATGTATTAATTTGCTGCATGTTAATTGTTGCTGAGTAATTAATTCTGCTTACTTGTAGTTTTGTTTCTGTTATTTTTTGAAGTAAAAATTAAATAACAATGAAAGTTACAAATATTTAATAAAATACTCAAAATATCCTCAAGACATTTACATCTTATACGTTTCTGTGTGTGCATATTTAATAATACAATATATCTTTATTTTTTAGTATTGTATTTGTCCCTAATTTTCTTCAGGAAATTGAGATATTTAATCTTTTTTTCTTGCTATCTCCTACAATGACTAATGACTATTTCTAAGAAAATACTTCTCTAGATTTGTTTGAGCACTTCTCTTTTTTGGTGATAAAATAGACCTAAGGGTGATAGTAATATGTTTTTCTACGTTAGAAGTGTCTTGCTTTCTCACATCACTATATGTATTACTGCTGTTTCACATCTTCAATTGTTAACTTGGCTGACACTATATATTGCTGTTATTGTTGAGTAAACTCACTTTTAACTAATGTACAGAATTTGCATTTAAGTGAACAGAAATGTTCTGTAAAGAGATGCCATCATGCCTAGGGATAAATCGACCTATCTTCCACCAAAATAATAAAATGTTCCTATTCGTACACAATATTAATTAATTAATTTATTTATTTATTTACCATGATTTCCATGGTGAGTATTTTGTGTATTGCAATTCTCTTTACTTTGGAAGCAATACTAAAATAATATAAACTACAGTTTTTACAAATTTAAACTTGTACATTGTAATTTATGATGAGCACAAAAATTATAGAGTTGAGTCATATAATTACTTTAAATTATTTATTATGTAAATATGTATATATGTTTTATTAATCACCCTAAAATGTCTAATTTTAAGATATTATCATGTAGTTATTTCTTCATTATGCAGCTAATGCTCAGAAAATCTCTAGACATTCAATAGATTTTATCAAAAGCATAATGCTTCTGCTGTTAATTAGCTTATGGTATTACACAATATAGATACAGGGAAGACATTTCTTGCCCCAAACCAGAGATTATAGTTGTTGTCCTTCAGAGATACACTTACATTTTTCTTTTTTTAATTTAAGATTTCAGCTTTAGGAAAATAATTTCTTTGTGAAAAAAAAGAATTTTTAAAAAGCTTCACTTTCTACAAGTTTATTTTTTAAGAAAACCACTTACATTTATTTATGGCATCTTTACAATCTAAATATGAAAGAAGCCTGTCTAATGTATCATAGACTGTAAGTTCTGAGTTATGTACTAGGACAGTTTCACTGACATCTGAATGTTACTTTGAAATTTTACATTGTGCTGGTTGTTTTTTGTTGGTTTGTCTTGTTTTGTTTTTTGAGTATTCTGAGTATTCTTTTATCACACCTACAGAGATGCTTTACATTGAGCTTTTGTTGATCTGGAATCGTAGCACTGTGATGGTTGAATGTAAGTGGTTATAGAAACAAATGCCCACTGCCCTATTCTTTCCTGTTACACTGAGTAACTCCCTTGTGCTTGAGAGTCCTTGTGATTGAGTCACAATCCCTTGTGATTGAGAATAGGAAAAGTGAATAGCACAAGTGATGAAATACGTAAAAGCTGTGTCAGATATGTGAAAATTTAAAAAATCTTTTAAGAGCAACTGTACTGGGGGAAAAATGATCAAACTGGACAGCTTCACTGGATGATTATAAAATTATTTTTCCCTTAGAAATCCTCAGCTCAAATTCTGCATGGGCTATTGTATGCTTTTAAAGCAGGGTTGCTACAGTTTTGGCTATTGTTATGGTATTATCAGTCGATATGAATTAGCTCCGTTTGTAGAGGGCTATTAAACAGTATCCTGTGCAAACGCTTGCAGTTTGGAATACTGGCCACTACATAACACAGAGCAATAATCTGTATTTATCCAGGTAAATGATACATGCAGAAATCTGAACTATTTTACTCATATGTTACAAAACATTAACAATTTATTTAAAAAATAGAACTATGATAGATATTAAATGACTTTTTTTTTAGATATTATATCGCTTTTTAAAACAACCAAACTACCTAAGAAAGATTTAAATTTATAGGTATATGGTTCCTAACCTTTTATATGGCTCGCCCTTTGGCAGTCTTGTAAAACCTATGGCCACCCTTTTTAGAAGAATGTTTTAAAATGCATAAAGTAAAATAAGGTAAATAAATGCAGTTACAAAAAAAAAATACATTGAAATATATACTCCTAGTTAAAAACCCTAGGTAGGCTCTAAAATATTTTATGCCTTGCAAACGCATATTTCCCACGTTTCAGTTGCTACCATTCAAAATGATTTATAAGTTCTTTATCTTAAAATTAAAATTCACTAAGAATTTAGGCGGAAGTCGTCAAGTTTTATATCTCAGTCTCTTAAAGAACCTGCTACGAGATGGGACATCATAGGTGACACTTAGGCACTGCTACTTTCAACTTTCTCAGCTCTTGTCTTAATTCTTACCTAGTAAGACTTATTCTTACCCTTGAGCGGGAGCCTGTGTTGATCTTCTCTTGTGTTTTCAAAGTTGAAAATATGGTTGCTTTCCATTCCCCTTAACGATCTATGATGAACATTTCAGGAAATTGCCACCTTCTACTGTGGCTCTTTTTGTGTTTCACTGATTAGCCAATTTTCCTTTCATGCTACAGAAATCAGATAATTCATATTATTTATGAATATGGAGAGAATAAATATAAGCAAAATTTAAAACGTTGACATAGTCCTCAAACAGCTCTTCCACTAAAGAGGAATTTTCCTAAGGGATATTGCCTAAAGAGTGGCCTATTTGCTTTATAAGTAGTGGTATCCTTTTAAGGACATAGAACACAGCAACAAATTTGAAATAATTCTCCGGATTTCACTCACAATCATGTGTTTCAATTTTTAAAAATGTTGTGTCAAAGAAGTAAAAATGTATGTCCTAACATATTACTTTTCACTTGGAAAAATTGCTTGATTAGGATCAGAATAAATCAAATTTTGCATAAATACATGAGAGATTAGCCTCATTTTATGTTAGGGTGGTCATAGACATTCTACCAAATTTTGTTGCTATGTCTTACAATGAGATAAGCTTATTGTTAACGTAATAGGAAATCTGAAAATAATGTAATTATTGATACTCTCCAAAAAGATAGGCTTTAAGGACTCTAAGGGATATGTTACGTTGCTTCTGCTTTTTTATTGTGGTGAAGGTATACAAAGATAATGTACATTAAAAACACTTAGCAAACTATTGAGCACATTTATTTCTAAAGAAAAGTGTTTTCTCTCAAATAGTTTTTGAGGAACAAAAATAAAATTGGGATTTTTTTTTATACTTATCAGGTTGCCTTTTTCATCTCTGTCTTTGAAAGTAACTGAATATGTTATATGTATTTATACTTGGTATATATCAGCTTTTTTTTTTATATATCCTGGATATACTTATATAAAAATGCTAAACTTAGGAAATCAATCATATCATGGTATATAGTTTTTAAAATATTTAAAAATGATTTGACTTCTGTTACCTTGTGAATTTAAAGTGTGAGAGAATCACAAGATATGTTGTAGAATAAAAACCCAGCACTCACTTCCTAAAGTCCTCTAATCTCATGTGTGCTGGTCTAAAATTGTGTGCCATGCAATTAATTACATGTAGGAAATTGTGTCCTTTCTTTTCTTATTTTTCTTTAATTGCCTGCATTTTTCATTATCAACAATAAGATTGAGAGAACTTATAGAGAAAGTGGAAGTTCTTTACATTAGTCTTGGGGGAGACTAATGCTTGGTCCATAATACAGAAACATTTCCATTTCTGTGGTTACAACTAGATGGAGAGGTAATAATTTTTGTAGGTATTACGTTGGTATATGGAGCTCTTGAGCCAAAGTTAGTGTTCTTGTGTTCTTAGGGTTGTGTCGCAGAAAGTGGGGCTGGTGTTAGAAAACACTTATTGATCACTTGTTAGGTGTTAAAAGCATTATGTTTGATTCCAGAGATATAAAAATCAGTAATGATGGGTTCCTCACATTTAAGTATACTTCTTTCAACAAGGATTAGGTTTTGATATTGGACTTGTTTGTGGTCAAAGAGATCAATCACACTGTTTCAGAACCATTATTATTTCAATCAGTTAATACCCTTCTGAATTGTTGGGTTTTTTTTAATGTTTATTTATTTTTGAGAGAGAGAGAAAGTGAGCAGGGGAGGGGCAGAGAGAGAAGGAGACACAATCTGAAACTGACTCCAGGCTGTAAGCTGACAGCAGACAGCCTGATGCAGAGTTCAAACCCAGGAGCTGTGAGATCATGACCCGAGCCAAAGTCAGACGTTTAACTGACTGAGCCACCCAGGCATCCCAATACCCTTCTGAATTGTATTGGTTGGCATTGCTAAAGTGCCCCGAGATAGGTGGCACAGATTGGCTGACTAACCAGCTTTCTGTGATTTTTCTTGTGGACCATGTTTACATATGGCTACAGCCTGTAGGGTTGCAGTGGTTTCTTAACAACCTTTTGATTCTTCTGTTGGAATGTTGGGATGTATCACTATACTATGTTTGTGCTGAAAGCCTTTTAGTATCTCAGCTGACACGCTAACAATCCGCCTTAGGGGCTTTAGGATTAATGCTTGTATGTTCTTCACTCTCGTGAAAATGTTAGGCTAAGCCGTTGAATTCTTGGAAAATAGAATACTTCACATATTTCACATGTTTCATTTAGGGAATTCATTTTGGAACGCAGGCAGTTTTGGTTGTCATTGATTATAACTGAGCAACTCCTGTCATCTCCACTGGGAATGCCATTAGAGGCAGATTGGGGTTTCCTTAGAAATTCTTAAGAAGTTTAGTGAGACTCGCTCAGAATATGTTGGGGAAGAGAACTTTTTTTTTTTTTTTTTTTTACAAATTCGATAATTTTAAACAATTACCTTTTTCAAAATCAGTTTGATGCATCATAACCAAATAGCAGAAGGGCACTAAAGATCAACTGAGCTGCTTTTTGACTAACATTTCAGGGATTGTGAAGCAGCAGATAGACAGCCATATCACAGATCCAGACCAACAGAACAACGGCCTCTCCTAGAGCGGACCACCGCCCGCTCCAGATCCACTGAGCGTCCTGATACAAACCTCATGAGGTCGATGCCTTCATTAATGACTGGAAGATCTGCCCCTCCTTCACCTGCCTTATCGAGGTGAAAGATAAATCAATCGGACTAACCTCCCCTTTGCCCCTTCAGCACACCTATTTATTTTCCCAGCAGCTAAATGGTCTCTTCTATCATCCTTGGCTGATCACTAATAACAATTGATACTAACCTTTTCAGTGTAAGCACACTATTTATATTCAGCGGATATAATAGTGTGTGGCTACCATTGTAATTTGTTTTTAACTGTCCTGACCACATCTGTTTTGTGATTTCTCATTTATCAGGAGTCCTGGGTAAATCCCCCCATAATGCACTTCATAACTATCATGTTCTTCTCCTACAGAATGAGAAATTGTTTGTGTCCATTAGACATCACTTTTGGAACAATCATCATAATGACAATAAATAAAGCCAGATTTTTAGTTTCTTTCTATCCATACTAGTATCATGTATTAACCAGTGTCTTCTTTAGCTGAATTTTGAATTGTTCAGGGTTTTGTTTGTTTGTTTGTTTGTTTGTTTTTGTAGTTTCATGAGATATTTTCTAATAAAGGGATATCCAATATAAGCCTGAGTAGTAATCTCCTTGGATAAAGGCAGGGAGGTTAGTGCTGAGAGTTTGAAATCTGGTAGAAAGAAATGTAAAGCATTACTTTTTATTTTTTGAGCTGCAGAACTCCTGTTGCTTGCATATAGATAGAATACTAATTTACATTTAACAATTCCATGGATGTTACTGTAGGATTCTGTGTGCATGTATCTGTGTATGTATGCATATTACACAAAAGTAGAAGCATCTCTTGACAGTCATTCAAATATCCATATTTTGTCCTTCTTTCCTAACCTTTTAATCAGCAGCTAAACGTCTTTTAAAATTGCACTTGCACAGCTATCATATGAACCAAATGTGTTAAAATTATTTAACTCATGCTACTGAAAATGAACATCACTGATGTATCTTGTAGGTCTCATCCTTGTACTGGGTCTGTCCAAACAAGCCCGTCTAGTACTCCAGTAGCAGGACGAAGGGGCCGACAACTTCCTCAACTTCCACCAAAGGGAACACTGGAGAGAAGTAAGTTTTATTTCTAATTATGTCATATAGGAAATACACATGGAAGCTAAGGTGAATCAAGATTTTTTTTTTTACTACCTTGTGTTAGTTTTCTTCTTTTGTTAATTGAACGCCTTAGCCGCATTTGCCAGTAGTTATATTTATAAATATATTTATAAATGTTACCTGTTTTGCACTTAAAATTTGTAATATTTGGAGATAAAATAACCTTCCGTTATTGCTCTTGCACATTTTCAAGATTTGAGTAAATGCATTTTAAAAAGTAAACTTAATGCTCTTAAATAAGCAATTGGATGATATTTCTTTGCTACAATTAAGTTTATGTAATTGTTGATAGTTACATAAAGTTTATTAGTAACTAGCCAAATCAATTTTCACACACTGCAAAGGACTGGTTAGCTGATGCACAACAATGGTGATCCTTCTCAAAACTGGAGTGCCAGAAAAAAGGTAATCATGAATATACAAAGAAAGATGCATGTTGTACTGATATTTTAAATACTTCCAAATTTTTGCATAAGAAGCACTATTTGTTTATACACAGATGAACATACTCCCCAAACATCTATAAATTCTGGGATAAAGGACCTCTAAAAGCATGGATGATAGAATATAATAATTTTCAACCTCGTTTTTTAAATGGTCCCTTTATTTAGTAACTGGATGTGCTTTCCCAAAAAATACATATATATTTATATATATATTTAAATCACCATTTAACTTTTCTTTAATAGATGATACATACATTCAGTATCTTTGGAAATTTCTGTTGTTTTTAACCCCTGTGCTTTGGTTCCCTTTTTTGTTTTGTTTTTATTTTGTTTTTCCTAGACAATGGAGTCAAGGAGATAGAACCTTATGAAGGTCTGTACATAAAGGAGGGTTTGTTTTATGCTGACAGCCTTTTTGGGGGGCTACGGAAGCAAAAATAAACCCAACTGCAATTGATGTCCCTCCATTGTAAAGACTTTTATTTACAGTAAAATGGTTTTGTTTTGTGATTTTTGGTAAAGCACTCAATTTTTGATTCACTTGGAAATTATGCCAGGGAGTTAAATTTCTTTGCGTCATTGAAGTAAGAGTGCAAAGAGTTGAACTTTTCTTAAGTGAAATGTTCTGTTGCACATCTTTTCTTAAGATAAAATGTTTTTTTAAATTTTTTTCATCTGCCTTTCAACCAGAATTCTGTTTAATGCAAGACCTTAAGCAAAGATATCAATTGCAGTCTGTGTTTATGTTACTGAAGATGTACACCTAGTCTAGTTCCTCTTATCATCAGATATTTCACTTTGTATTTATGATGATCTTTTAATTATTAAATTTGTCTTTCTAGAAAAGAAAGTTGTTGAATTAGACAGTGGTTGTGGTTTGTATTCCCTACATCACCTTTCATGTTGTACCAAGACTGCTTACAGTATATCAAAGTTAAATATGTGCAGTTTTATTATCAATAATACGTTATGACTCAAGAGAAAATATTGAGTCATGATCTATGGAGTGTCATACATTCACTAAGATAATAACAATTCCTCTGCCAATGACAGAATTCTAAAATTAACTTTGTAAATTTAAGGAATTGTTCACTTTTATTTACTTACGAATTTCCAGCACGTAGAATAATGCCTGGCACATTGTAGGTCCTCGACAAATATTTGTTGAATGAATGCATGAAATATTGCTTAACAATTGAAAAGTTCCTTCACATAGTGCATTATGTATCACTAAAATAATCTTGCCATTCTATAGATGTTTGTATTAAAATGTGTATTGCTATCACCTCTTTGTAACAAAATTTTAAGTGCACTACCTTTGGGCAGGGATATTTTATTGCTTTAGATATATATAGATATAGATATATATCTATATATATCTATATCTATAACTTGGAACAAGTTGTGTTCTTGTTAGTTGTTGAATGATTTATCGACTTCTATATTGAGGTTCTTCCTATGCTATGTACAATGATTTTAAACAACTCTATGCTGTTGTGACTAGTGCTAATGTGCTGCCTGATAAGGAGATTATAGCAGCCCTTCTATAATTCTCAATTATTCGCATTATAATGGGTGTATATAATTTTAAAAGTACTTTCCAAAAGGGAAGTTCTGTAGAACATATGAAATTTTTTATCTCCCCAGGATTTTTAAAGATAGAGTTTTGACCTCATTTGTTGGCATATGAAGTCACAACTTTTTAAAATTCACTTTTAATATCTTTTATAGCCATAGTCTATTGAGATATGAGTAGTTCCATTCTTTGTAATAATAAAATCTACCCGAAAGCCAACATAGAGCTGATAATGAAAGTCAGGGTTGAAGAAGTTTTTAATGGGCTTATCAACAAACATTCTATATACCATCTAGTTTCTGCCTTGTAGAGTCTATTCAAACCATGGTTTTCCTTTAATGTCCCTTTAATTGTAATTCTTTTTTCTTTTTTATAAGTAAAAGAAAGGGGAGCCTAAACCACCCTTGTTATTTCCACTATGAGACAAAAGGACTTGTTTTTCAGTTTTTTGTTTGTTTTGTTTTGCTTGAAGGTATGGATGATTTTAACAATGTTTTTGTAAATGTTGATATGAACACTTAAGTAGATACATAATTGTGTAATTAGCTTTAAAGGAGATATAAAATATCTCTTTTAGAAGTTTCGACTTCCCACTGATGTTAACGGTACATGAGCCAAACTAGGCTATCAATAGGTGGTCTAAATCAAATTGTGTCTGGATTATCACTTAAAAGTTATCAGAAGATAATTTAATGGCATTATTTCAAAATCACAGTAATGACACATTTATTTACCTAATCCTGTTCAACAGCTAAAAAATGATCAACTCCTAGTTTAATTCCTTTTGATTTGGGTTATATTTTTGTCTATTAATGAAATTAATTTAAAACTTTATAGATGTTGGTTTTCACGATGGTACAGTATTAGTTACCTTCTCCTTGTTTGAGAACCAGAGTAAACAGGAGCAATATAAGAAAAGTACAATGTACTAAACAACTGTTAAGGTATTATTATTTTTTAAAATTTTCTCCAGACCTTGATGTACTGGCATTTTGTAAAAGTAAAAAAGAGTTTATGTATCATTTTTTGGTTCTGTAACATAAAAGGTGCATAATATTATTTTTCTAAGAATATATCAAGCTTATAGACAAAGTATTTTGACTACTTTACACAGTTATCACATACCACAAATATTTTAGGGGCCACAATTACTCTTTTACAAATCAAAGTCAACATAAAAGAAGACAGTATGATAATTTATTAATAAAATACTTATTTACTTACATAACATGTCAGAAACTTATTAAATAATCTCTTAGTCTCCTTATCGTCACTCACTATATCATGAATAATTTGACATTTGTGTCACTGAGAGTAACAAATATATACATCTGGTCTTATTTTTTTCTTTACTTCTGCAAATACAGAAGTTAATGAAGAAACGGGGCATAAGGAAGAGCAGTGGGGAGAAAAGCAGGGTGAAGAGGTCAAGGCAGGTCTGTCTGTGTGTCTAAAATAACTGAATGTTTGGGAAGTATGACTTTTATAAATACTTTTATATGACTTTTATAAATAAGTATGACTTTTATAAATATGTCATACTTTTGGGAAGTATGACATTTATAAATGCGCAATAAAGAATAGATTGTTTTTCAGCACTAATTTTTAAATAAATTGTCTAATTTTATTGATGGAGAAATATTACATAAGCTATCTAGATAACTTATCAGAATATTTGATTTATCCATTGGAACATGTTCCTTAATGTTAAAATCAAACTAAAATTGTAGACAATGCGTCTGACCAAATTTATACCTATCCTTTACCCCAACTCTGTATTCAATTCATCTGTTTATTAAAAACTGTTTGAGTATCTACTGTGGGTTACACTGAGTAGAACTATATTGCAATCCTAGCCTCCTCTCTATAAAAATTTTGGTTTTGTAGAGGCAAATTGTAAGTAAATATAGAGCAGAATATAAATTCCATTAAAGCTTTTAGAGGCTACCTCTATTTTCTTCATCATTTTTTCCTAAAATAAACATTTACCGTACATTCCTGTTTTCATCCCAGCTCAATATTGCTCTAATGTTTATTGACAATCATAATTTCTTCCCAAAGAGTCCTCCTTCTAAGTGGTGTGGAAAGAGCCTTCACTGTGTTTTTTTAAAGTCCCTATTACATTTATATATCATAATATCTCTTTCCCTATATTAGACACTCAGTATTGACATTTGTGATGCGTGTGAATATACTCTCTTAAATTAAATAAACATAAATATTCTAGTACAATCCTATTTTATTGAAATGTGTGGCATTAAAGTCAGAAGTTTGGCTTCGTTGGGCATGTTAAGATTCTGAGGAAAAAAAAGTGATGGTCATGTTATTTGCCACTTTCTTTGTCAGAATGTTCCTGAAAGGATTTAAAACTTAAAATGTTACATAATCAGTAAATACATGTATATACTTCTTTTTTCAAATTATCACTCTTTTTCTTTGAAACACTGAATTGAATCCTAATCTTTTCTTAGCTGTCAGTTAAAATTTTTTTTTTACTTTCCTTGAACAATAACTTTAGACCTAATTTTACCCTGTTTAACTCATCACTTTTTATTCATGAACAGTACAGTCTCCTTTATATGCCTTATGTTCTCTCCTTTCTCATTGTGTGAAAGCAATTTCCTTATGTCATCGATGCATTCTGTCAGTATATATAGTATAAGACACAAGACCTCTTAAACTGTAGTTGCTGATTGTCAGTAACTATTTTCAATGTCGAAAGACGAGAAGAATCATCAGAGTGCATGCATCTGATCATGAAAACAAAGGCAAGTGTAGCTGCATATTTATAAAAATGTATAACTATCTCTGTTCTGAATAGCTAATATTTTAACGACTAGAATGTCACACATCTTCCATTTTCCTGCAGTGCTATAGGAATAACCTGTTTGGAGCATACCGTACAAATGAACTTCATTTTAATTTACGTGTGCAATTAATGTTTTCCTATTTGCCCATTCCTATATATCTCATATCAGTCCACATGAACACTGAAATGCGTTCACACTGTTTATGAATTGGCTTCCACAGGAAAGTCATTTTGTTGGATGTCATTAGTTTGGGGGCTTCAGTGGTAGTTAATATCATTTTTATTTATTTTTCACTTCCTTAAGATAAAGTCTATTTGTTGGACCAGTTTGTTACCTATGCTTTATTCTCAAAACTAACTTAGTGAATTATGTCAATTATTAAATTAGCATAAAACCACAACTACAATCTTCTAATTTAGTATAAAATTACTCCTTATTCCTCATTTTATTTTTGTTCCTACTACTTTTATCATAGGATGGGAAGGATATACTTTACTTTTGTGCTCACTAATGTGAGGTGTCATGTTTAATGCATGAATTTGTTTCCCTAGTGTGTGATTTCATCTTTTGTGGTGTGCTTAGTTTTTATTTGGGTTGTTAGTGACCTTAATTACTAACCACTGTTGTCTGTTTTCAATGTTAAAAAGACAATGAGGGAGAAACACCAAGCTCATCTAATAATGGGAAAAAAGGCAAGTCTAATATGAACTTAATAGTGCCTTTCTCTATATTAGACACTCAGTATTGACATTTGTGGTGTGTGTGAATATGCTTTCTTATATTAAATAAACATAAATATCCTAGTACGATCCTATTCTATTGAAATGTGTGGCATTAAAGCCAGAGGTTTGGCTTTGTTGGTCTTGTTAAGATTCTGAGGAAAAAAGTGATGGTCATGTTTTCATGCAAAAAACACAACAAAGATATTTTCTAATCCAGAAATTGTTTTAAAACTGAACGATTTAAAAAATATTTTAAAGCAAAATTTTAAAGTAGAAAATGACATGAACTTAATTGTGAGTTCAACAATATTAAATGAACATATATAATATTTGTAGTTCACAGTTTTATACACATGCATTAATACATTAACTGGGTGAGTAAAAAGATGATCAATTTCAGTACTTAGATTTAGTTTCCTTGTAATTATTGGTGACTTAATTTTTTAACCCAGCACAACTAACTTCTGTCAGGAAAAGTAGGACTGTATATGTGTTGTAGTAATTGCTAATCAAATATAACTACATGTATTGACTGAGAATGTCGGCATTTTAAGACGGTTATAAAAAAAATCGTTGTTCTAAAATTTCTCTATATCATTACAATTTGCCCTTGTTATGGGCCAAATTAAGAAATTAATAGCTTTTGTGTCAGTAATTTTTAGTTACAATGTCTTTTAGTCTCGGATTCTTTCTGTCCTGTCTTCGTCTGTTATGAGTACTGTCTACAGTGTTGGGTGTGATATTTAATTAGCGTTAAGATAATTTAATAATGTTTCTTACTGTGGAGTGTCATTTATTTACACCCCTCTCAGCATATAATTCTTAAAATGTGCTAATATAGGTAAAAAAAAAAAAGAGAGAGAAAATAACATAGCAAAATAAATAAAATGAAATCAAGTATTATCAAATATTAACATTCTCCATAAAACAATAAAAATTTAAATAAGCCCTCAATGTGCATTTACATATTTGTCATTTTTATCTAAAATTTCTTAACCTCTATGATCTTTGCTTAGCACCTACGAAAGGATATTTTCATATGAACTGATATTTATGTCACTGATCCGAAAGAGTAAATATATCTTCTTAAATGTCAGGGTGCAACAATTTTAAGAACATTTAATGCCATTTTGTATTTAAGCACATTTAAATAAAGGTATCAAAAGAACAAGGACTTCACAGGAGGTAACCAATGTAAATACTTGAACTGAGGAAGTACTTTGAGCAGGTTTTTTGGCTTCCTGACCTCTAGTTGACCCTGAATACCGCTATTATCTTTTACTTCTAAACTGTTCTCCATTCTTGTTATTCCTTTGATATTGCATGTAAAAGTTCTACTGACAATGAGAATGGGGACCTCAGTCACTCCCACTCATGATTAATGTATTTTTATCATTTATATAAAAATCATCTTTACTACAAAACGTCACTATATTATGTAGATCAATCCTACATATGATATAGTTGGACCTAGAAAGAAGTTCACGTATAAAATTTGAAAGATGAGAACTCTATATATTTTGCATATACTACCTCATGTTTTTATTTAGTGTAATATTTTGATGATCTACTTATAATAAAGTTCTGGGTATCTAATTTTTCCCTTTGCTCTTTGCTTTTGGGAGAGACAAATGTACTGTTTTAAATCTCATAGTAAAAGTCCATGAGTAAGATTAAGGTGGGAGGTTGTTTTTAAATTGGTTAAAAGCATATTTATGGATTAGAGAAACTTCCAGAGGTTAAAAAGATGTTCCTATGTTCCTTCTACTTACATATTGACTTAAAAAAAGGGGGGGGGGCGCCTGGGTAGCTCAGTCGGTTAAGCGTCTGACTCTTGGTTTCACCTCAGGTCATAACCTCACAGTTCATGGGTTCAAGCCCCATATCGGGCTCCATGCTGACAGTGCGAAGCCTGCTCAGGATTGTGTCTGTCCCTCTCCCTCTACCCTCCCCCCTCCCCAACCAAAAGTAAGTAAATAAACTTTAAAAAAAAAAGTAAAAAAAAAAAAAAAAAAAAGGTAACCATGAATTCCAGCTGTAACCATGTGTTAAAAATGGCCAAGCATTGAATTGAATGATGGATTTATCACCATCCTCTCTTCTGGTTTAAAATGCAAAGAGAGGAAATAATAAAGATAGCTTTATTCTACATCTTGCTATGAAGTGCCCACATTTGATTTTGGAATAGACATAGTGTATGCTCCCCTTCAGTTAGTAAGATATGTGATCAGTCAGCCAAAATGTCTCCATTAACCCTGTATTAACATTAGATTCTTTAGTACTTGGAATCCGTTTCTGAGTTCTCAAATGACACTCTACCTAAGCCAATCCCTTTTGATGCATTGGCTCTTCATACCCCTAACGAGCTAAAATGCGACTAGACTATCCTTATCCCATAGTATAGCACTATAAATTAAGACTCAAAGAACAGCATAATTGGTGAGTTTCTAATTATAATTTATTTATTAATTCATTATTTCTACAAATAATTTTGGGGTACCTATGATGTTCCAGTCTCTGTTCTGGGTGCTGGAGATATACTAGTGTGCATGTCAAACAAGCTCCCTGCCTTCATAATCCTTACATTTATTGGAGGAAGCAAATGATAAATAAAAGAATATATAATATTGTTTCACATACTGACAAGTACAAACAGGAAAATTCAGTGAGGATAATGGATTAGATAGTATTCAAGAAAGTAGAGTAAATAATTCTTGATAATGCATTCTGAGAAGTATTCCCATCTAAGTAATATTTGAGCAGAAACCTCAATAAAGTGACAGAATTACCCCCTTGAGGGCCAGGGAAGGAAGAGTGCTCTTGGCAGAGGCAACAGCAAGAAGGAGGACTCTGATATGGGAGCCAGCTTGACTTACTCGAGAGAAAGTGAAGAGGTCAGTTGGGTAGCACAGAGTGAGCAAGCTGAATAGTAGTAGGTGTGGTCAGAAGGGACTGGGGCAGGTGACTCATATTATCTATCAGTCAGTGTTAGGATTTTTTTTTTTTTTACTCAGTGAAATGGGAAGATTTTCATTCAAGTGACACAACACCATTTCTTTTTGAAATAACATCAATTTAATTGGCATGTTGAGCCTAACCTGAAAGAATGGAGATTAGAAACAGGGAGGCTTTTGCAATAACCTGGCAAAGAGGTGATGGTGGCTTAGATGGCTAGTGACAGGAGGAGTTGGACTCTGGGTAGATATTAAAGATAGAGCCTTAACGGATAAAGGGGAAAACTTGAGAAGAATCATTCGGTGGGCTCAAGTGCTGAGTTTTGGATATAAGTCAGAGATCCCCTTAGACATCTAAGATAAGATGCCAAATAGGTGGCTTACAACATGGTCTGGACTTCAGGTTAGAGATTTGGACTGTTGGGGAGTTAATCTCATAATAAGAGAGATTTAGGAACGCAAGGCTGAGATCACCGAGAGAACAAGCATAGAAGAGGTTTAGGGACTATGACCTGAACTGCTCTCATATTTAGAAGTTGACAAGATGAGGTAGCAGGGTACTGAGAAATAGGAGGGGAACCATGGAGTGTAGAGTCTCTGAGTACAAGTGAAGAATGTACTTGAAGTGGGAGAGAATTGTTGAGCATGAAACCATAGAGTTAGCAGGTAGGAAGTCATGCTAACCTTCATTACTAACAGCTTTGTTGGAGACATAGGCAGTAGAAGGCTGAGTAGAATGGATTTAAAAGACGAGAGAAAGAGAGATGGTGAATATAATGCCTTTGAAAGAGTTTGGCTGTAAAGAGAAGAAAATCAATAAAAATCTGTAACAGAGGGAAGAGATCATAGAAACAGAATACATGCAGAATATGTGGGAAGCTGTGTGTGTGTGTGTGTGTGTGTGTGTGTGTGTGTGTGTGTGTGTGTTTTCTAAATCAAGATCTGCCAGTTTGCTTTGTAGAGTCATGTGGCCCCAGCCATCTGCCTATAGTTTACCAGGGTAATTATCGGTATTCTGTGGCTTTACTCCTAGATTTAGAATGAAGACTTTTAGATTTAGAAGGAACCTTATAAATCTTTTCCTAAAACTGCTTTCCTTTGTTAATAAAGGAGCAGAATTCTAGAGGATAATCAGCTTTGTTCAACCCACATGGTAACACATCTCTAGTCTTGACTCCCAATGTAAGCATTTCTATACTGTGCCTCTTCAGATAAGTGACAGTCTCCTTGCATGGGTTTCAACCATTTATTTTCTTTTAACTATTAGCTAATGGTTTAGTTCATTTCAACCAATACGTGCTATTTTCAGTATATGGCACTAGTTGGTTATTGAGAATGCAGTAACGGATTCCTGCTTTGGGGAGGGCCCAAGTTAAAACAATAATAATATATAATAAGAATAACAAAACGGGGCTGGTAAAATTATTTTATAGCATGTCACTTACATAGTGTCTTAAAGATTGTGATATATAGGTATAAAGAAGAGGTAAGTTTTGAGGGGTTCTGGGTAGGTTTTCAGCCTAAGATATTTCTTCCACTGCTTGTCATAGTTTATATTCTGCTCATCTCTGATGGCTTAATTATTTTAATAATAAAAAGCTTTTAGGCTTTCCAGAACACTGAAATGTAAATGTTCCTGAGGAGACTGACCTGAGCTATTCTCACATACAGATCTTCATAGGCAGAAAGTTAGAGCCTATGAGTGGGGAAAGGCAGGGATAGGGAAAGGGGTACTGTAACATGTGGTGGAGTACTAGGTACCTTAGAAGAGTCATAATGACGAATTCTGCCTTGAACTACCCCTACTCTACTCGTCTACTCTAAATAACGTTGCTTGCTTTGTAGCCGTGCTATATATTTACTTTCTTTGAAAAAAATTATGTCTTTATTTTATTTTGAGAGAGAGACAGAGTGCAAATGGGGGGAGGGCAGAGAGAGAGGAAGACACAGAATGTGAAGCAGGCTCTAGGCGCTGAGCTGTCAGTACAGAGCCTGACATGGGGCTTGAACTCACGGACTGTGAGATCGTACCTGAACTGAAGTTGGACGCTTAACTGCCTGAGCCACCCAGGCACCCCTATAAATTTACTTTCTTAAATAATTTGGTATATTTAAATTGCTCAGAACAACACTGGTCACATAATAAGTACCATGTAAGTGTTAGCTGTTATTACTAATGTTTCTTAGTGATGTCGTGCTCTGATTTTGCATTTTCAGCACACAGTCTGAAAACTTTCAATTTAAAGTAAAAGCACCTGGTTATAAAAGTAAAACTGAGCCACTTATTCAATAGATACTGTTTAGTAGTTTTCAGGAAGTTATTAATCCTGATACTGTTTTTGATCGCATAGCTTGCATAAGACACAATACCACAGGGAATAAGTAAGGCTAGATTACAGCATTAGTTATTGCATAACATGCTAATACATTTGTACATGTTTTAATCCATGTGTAAAAATCAATATGCAAATACTTAGAATACTTTGCTCTAAGTCAGAGAACTATTGAAATCACTAGTGCTTTTCAGGTTTTGTAGTGTTTAGAGGACTCCATTGGAAGTCAATACTTGGCTCTTAAGCTCATTTCTACTGGTAGGCCTATGACCTCTGGTAAGGCTTTTAATTTCTCTGCACCTCAGTTTCCTCTTCTGTAAAATAAAGTATTCTGTAAGAATTTTCTAAAGAAACGAAGTGTTTTTGGAGATGTAGCTAATACGATCTAAAGTCTCAAATGGTTTTGCTTCCAATTTATTGTCTATGTTTTTACTGTTATTTGTTAATTTCGTTTGGTTTGGAAACTTAACAGATATAACCTCTAACTGACTATTTAGTGAGTCACTCACTATCAGGTTTATAGACTAAGCCCTACCATGCTACCTATCAAAAAGTCACGTCCCTAAACATATAAAAGGAAAAATATTTTGTCCTTTGAGCCTCAATGTATAGTCATCTACTTTATTTCAAATATAGATAACCTTGCAATGAGAAAGAAAGGAAGGAAAGGAGGAAGAAGAGAGGGAAAAAAAAAGTTTACAAAGGAACCAAAATTAATAAAGTATTTTTGACAGTTTCTGTAAAGGATACTTGCTTCTACAAGTATTTAGGGGCGCCTGGGTGGCTCAGTGGGTTAAGCGTCTGACTCTTGATTTCAGCTCAGGTCGTGATCTCACAGTTTGTCAATTCAAGCCCCACATCAGGCTCTGTGCTGACAGTGCAGAGCCTGCTTGGGATTCTCTCTCTCTCTCTCTCTCTCTCTCTCTCTCTCTCTCTCTCCCTCCCTCCCTCCCTCCCTCCCTCTCTTTCTCCCTCTCTTTCTCTCTTTCCCTCCCCTCTCCTGCTCTTTCTCTCTTTCTCTCTCAAAATAAACAATAAAAAAATAAAAATACAAGCATTCTAGAAATTGGAGAGCATTTAGAGTATGGGGTGACTGTGTTTTGCTGCCTCTCTGTATTCTTATGAATGATTCTTGGGCAAGGAGAGTACTGTACCCATGTCTTAATTTCCAAATTTGAATTATATCTAGATAGGAATGGATTTTATATTTCATAAATATAACATTCGTTGCCAACTTAGGCCAATGACCATTTGACCAAAATTTATATGGAGAAATTCAGGGATATCATAAAACAACAAGGCATGTATCATATATTTTTCAGCATTCAATCACATCTGTATTATGGAATAGTAAGTCAGTGATGATGAACAGGATGGCTCGAAAGAAAAGAGACAGGACCAATGACCGTTTTAAAAGCGTATTTCAGTAGTCTGCTGTGATGGTCTGAACTGTATCAGAGACCACAGTAAAGATGAATAAATGCATTTAAAAATTTCCCTCCTCATTCAGTTCCACAAGCCTAAGTGAATCAGTTGTAGAAGTTAAAAGTACTTCCAGATAAATATTTTAAAATTTCTTTTCCTAGTCTTTCCTTCTTGGAGGCCATTTCTCCTTATTTTACTTTTCTTTCCCTTTTTTAAAAATTGTTTTTAATGATTACTTTTTTTTGAGAGAAAGAGAGCACAAGCAGGGGAGGGGCAGAGAGGGAAGGGGGACACAGAATCTGAAGCAGGCTCCAGGATCCAAGCTGTCAGCACAGAGCCCAACATGGGGCCAGAACTCATGAACCTCAAGATCATGACCTGAGCCGAAGTGGGACGCTCAACCGACTGAGCCACCCAGGTGCCCCGTACTTTTCTTTCCCTTTTGCTCATTTTATTCTCTACTCCCAAAGACTCAATTGACTAATAACATTTAGTGAAAAACTCCCTTCTACCTCATACTTTTCTGCATACTTCAGCCATTGTTCAAGCCATACCACCACTGACTTTCTAAACATAATCCTAAAGCCATCTTCTGTTTGTTGTTGAAAACAATATAATCTTAGGAACATGATATTGGACTAGAGAACGAGCACATATTTTGGACCTTGGCTCAGGGCCTGCCTTTACTATGTATCAACTATGTGACTCTAGGCCCTTAACCTGAGTTAGTTCATCTGAGAAAAGGAAATCTTAGCATATTTCTTTTATTCCCACTGTGTTACTTTGAGAATCAGATGAGGTAATGGATGTGGGATGGTTCATACAGTAGATAACTATTCAGCTCTTTGTTTTCTTACCTCTAGAAACCAACTGCGTGATAGAAGCTCCTTTTTGTCTTTTATAGCATTAAATACAATGCTGTATGTGGGAGCACATTGAAACATATAGGATTATATAAATGCAGTCTTATTAATGTAAGAATCTGTGCTCTTTAAACTGTAGTATTTGTAGGATTGGCTGCCTAGTGTGATGAAAACGAGCTGGAATACAGTTATTTTGAAGACATGTGGGTTTCTTAAATGTCACTTAAAAACACACTTCATAGTTAAGTCTTCATGAGTAAAATCATTCTTTACATTATCTAACATTGGTTAAAGATGTCTTTAAGCTTTCCCATCTACAAATTAAATTCACAACTGAATATCTACTCAATTCAGTTTTAAAATACGTAGAGTACTAGTAAAAAAAAATATATGTATATATATATATATATATATATATATATATATGTGTGTGTGTGTGTGTGTGTGTATATATATATATACACATCCCTCCAGAACAAACTTTTTGTCTGTACTTGAATGGATTCTTTCAAAGTGATACTTGCCAATTAAATTACATTATACATCTTTGATTTTTTTACTTTTTACCTTTGGGTACTGGGTATACAGTATCATGGACTTGCACTTTGTACTTAAATTTCAATTTTAAGTTTCATTATTATTTAACATTAAGGAGATTATTTTATTTTTTAAATTACCACAATAGTCCTTTAACAGAAAAGACTGTCTTTAAGATGTTGCATCAGTGATATTTTTGCCATTTTTATTTAATATATCTAAAACAATTTTCAAACAATTTGAAGATTTTCCTGATACAAAACTAGTTTGCTTTTAATTACTGTAAATATTTCATTTTAATGATGTGACCTGTAGTTCAAAAAAGGCTTAAATATGGCTACCTTTTAGCACTGGCTTTTGGGTAATGAATGAATTAATGAGTCAGTAGTCACTTCTGTTCTTTTTGTGACTTTAATTATGTTTTAAAATAGACATTTGAGTTTCAACAAGCATTTAATAATAGTCACATTTAGAACTTTTGGAAAATCTTCTAAACTCTCGGTGTCCTACTTTCATCTCTGGTTTAGGTACTCTTCCATAAAATCTGCCTCATCAATCTAGAATAATAAGAAGCAAGAGCAACCCTGTATTTTCAGAGATGAAAATAACCTTTCAAATTTTCAAGACCAGCTTTCTCACTTCAAATATGACATCTAGGAGACCAAAGAGAGTATGAAACTTGCCTAAGGTTATACACATAGTTAATAGTAGAAATGTTCCTAGAAACCACCATGGGTCTCAGTCTGGTAACATATCTATTACATTTTTTTGTCAACTGTTGATAGCCTTGATAGCCTAAGTCATCTTTCATTGTTACACTGGCTGACATTTATAAATTGATGGTTATGGAACTTCTTTTGTTATTGACGTGTAATAAATTTTCAACAAATACTGGCTAATTTCACTCTGCCAACACAAGACAAATGACTTTAAACAATTTCTCTTCATCTAAAATGTTTGTCAACTCAAAGAAAGTGTTTAAAATTAAACATGTCATGTGTTAAGGTGTTGTTGTTTTTTTTTATTCCACCCTTCAGAATATGCTTCCTGCCAATTTACAGATAGGCTGTACCATTTTCAAAACAAGCCATTTCAACCTCTACATACATACTCAATCTTACTTCAAAAGTAGCATGTCTTCTATTTTGTAACATTACAAACTATCAAGTGGTGAAAGGTGTAACAATTCTAAAATGACAAATGTTTAGGGTTTTAGCAATTGTGATTTTAGAAACAAGTCTATAATGCTTGTTAAATCTTTCATATCATGTAGGTGGGTAACCAAATGCAAGGAATACTTTGTTACTAATGAACTTGTTATTTTCTGCAAAATGAGGGAATTGGTCTCTTGATTTTGGATATTACACATTAATTTGGATTAAGGGGCAGATGATTCCTTTATTCTTATCGCTTAACTAGAGCGTTGGAAGTTATTAGAAAATTTGTCTATTCTTTAAATGTTTTAAAATTTTTCTTTCCACTAGCAGTTGATTGAAATGTAGCATCTCTATCTAGCTTGTTTACCATTTCAGAGTCCTATATTGCATCTTTAGCAGATTATTTACCAATTGGAAAATCAGGGTATCGATGATACACCTCAGTGTTACTTTAATACTCCCAAATCAAGGAGTTTGTTTCTTCACAGGAGCCAGTTCATGTGGGACCAGAATAAAGTGACTTAGTATTAATAACATTTATTTCAGGTTTAGGAACTGAAAAACCCTTATAATTGATGCAGTTGATTCTAGCAGATATGCTAGAGATGGCCTATTTTCCCATCTTGACAGTGATTTCATCTTCCTAGCTATGTTTTGCTTAGGTCAGTATTTTAAGATGTTAGTATTCCATAATTTATGGCCAAAGGAGGATAAGGCACCAGAGGATTTTGTATGGCATGGTGAAACCTCAGGGGATTACAACTATACGTCAATAGTAACCAGCTACTCATAAGGTAGCTTTAAAAATGTGAATAAAAAACAGGCAAGTGTATGCATAAGTGCTTATGAATGCTACTGAGATTAAGATTAAATGGTGGTCAGTGAGTCTTTTGGTACATGACTTACAAGGCCCTACATGAACTGCACTCCCCCACTTCCCATTTTATTACCTTTTTAACCTCATCTTCTAGTATTTTCCCCTTCATTCACTCTGTGCCAGCCACAGAGACGTCCATGCTTTTCTAGAACATGTCAGACAGGCTCTTACCTCGGGACTTTTGCTTGTGCTGTTCTACCGATTGTAATGCCTTCTCCCCAAATAACTGTATGGTTTACTCCCTTACTTCCTTCCTTAAGTTCTTTACTCAAAACTTGCCTTCATGACTACCTTATTCAAGCTTCCATCACACCCTGGCCATTTTTTTTTTCTCTTACCCACTTCATGTTTGTCTTTTGAGCACTTACACATTTCTAAGTCATAAACCATTTTACTTGTTTATCTTGTTTAATCTATTTCTCCTACTAGAATATAAACTTTATGAGAGCATGGATTTTTGCCTTTTTTTGTTTATGGTTATATTCCCAGTGCCTAGACGTGCCTGGATTATAATAGGTGCTGAATATATATTTGTTGAATGAAAAATATTACATAATACTACAAATAATTCTGAATAATCTTAGATAAGCCAGGTAACTCATATTCAATGACACCAAACTGTTAGTAGTTTCCATTGAAATAATATCCTCATTGCACATAAATTTTTCTGTGGTTTAATGAAAGTACTGAATAAGGTAGCAAAATAACTAGTAATTTTATCTTATCATATATTAAAATGTATTTGTAGATTTTCTCTTGATATCTTTTGAGGTCTCTGCATTTTAATTCCATATAAACATTTTATTTCACCATAATAACAATGGTTAGCAAAACATTTGTTTCTAAAAGAAATTAACGTTATTTAATATCAGCCAAGGAAAAAAACCTTTGTTTGCCAAACCATTTTAATTATAGTTTTTTTTCATATTTTGGCCCCGATCGATTTTTATTGAAAATATGTTTTGGAATTTACTGGAATAAATTTTGGTGCTCTGGATTTTGAAATAAAAAAAAAAATTCAAATGTCACATTCCTGTATCTAAAACATCAACTACATATTACTAAGAGTTTATGGAAAAGCATAGGGGGAGAAGTCTAAAAAATAATTATATTCCTGAAGTATTTTTAGGCTCTTTTTGCACACATGCTCTATACTTCCGACAAGGTCTGATTATTGTTTTTTGATTTATACTAGAAGTCACATGGGAAGACCAGAAAAAGGTGAATGGTACAATAAGCAATGACAAATCATTGCCGAAAAAGAAGCACCAGTCTGAGTCAGGTTTGTCAGGGTTTGGAAAACCACTGAAAGCATGAGGCTGTAAGCATTGCATTTCATGCTTTTTAAATATGTGTGTGCTTCTCGTACCTCCTTTTTCTCATTTTGGTGTGAACTTCATAGTGCGTAGAACCTATTTAATTAGAATGGTGAGCACTTTATTTCAAGATTTGTTTAGAAAATGATTTCTACATAGTTTGGAAAAAACAGATTTTTTGTCATCAAGATTATTTGTATAGGAGAAGAATTGACTAATTTAAACACAAATGGCCATTTATATATTTGGCTGTTTTGACCCAAATTGAAGTACCTTAATGGAAAGGTATCACAATATATAATTAAATATAATATATTTATTTATTAAATTTATTAAATTTAATATATAATTAAATATAATATATAATCAGATACAAATATACTTAATTAAATTACCTTAATAATGGAGAGGTATTATTTGCATCCTTAAAAAGTACTGTACAAAGCTCCAATGATACTGTCAAGACATTAAACCAGATATTGGCAATGACTTACTTACAACTTTTGCAGCTAAAAATATTGCTACAATAAGGAATGGTAGTGTATTGTGTGAATTCAGTAGTCTCTTCAGTCCATTATTTCTATGAATGAATTGAAATAAAGCGGTTTTATTTTCCTCTCTTTCTTTTCTTATTTGGAGAAGTATTATTATATAACTAAGTAGAAAACAAAAACTTGAACCAGGAGTAAAAGGCAGAGGGAATCAATAAACTGAATAATCAGTCCTAGTTTTAATCAGTAATTGGATGAGAGTACACATTGAAAATTTCATTCAAAATTTTAGGACGTAAATGGCGTTTTTGATAGTGATATTATCATTAAAATGACTGTGTCTATAGTAACAGTGTTAATGTATTTTTAAATGGTGACTTAGTTCATCTTAGGTCTCAAACATTTAGCCTTTAAACTATGTCAGTGTATAAATTAAACTAACTTATTTGTGAGTATTCACTGCTATTCTGTTGTATGCCAGGCATTGTGGTTGGCACTGAGTTATTGGCATAAACAACATGGATACAGCAATTGCCCTCATAGAGTTTATATTCTGGCAAAAATACATAAATGAAAAGTAATAATACTAATGATTAAGTTACCACAGTTGTGATAGTGCTGTTAAGGAGAATAGGCTGCTTCAAGAAAAAGTAGTATGTTACCTAAGTCCGGAAAGAAAGCCAAAATGGCTTAGTCTGTGAATTATCTTTTAGTAAAACACATACTGAAAATTTAGTAAAATAAACTGGAATTTACTTTAGGAATCTAAATATATTTATAAGTTGTAAGAAAAATATCTTTCTCTTTTTCAAATTTTCAATTAAGAATCACAGTTTATTTGGGTAGTAATTATCTTAATATACTTAATGGGATTCAAAGGTAAACAGTGTAAAATTAATGATTACTGTAAAACTCTTCCCTTGCTATATTATGTGATATGAGTTATCCTTGGTCATAAACTATTATTTATTTGTCTCCTTTGCCATCATTCTGATTACATAAATAGATTTGTGGCCCTATATATCTATGCAAATAAATTATGTTGAATATTAAAGTCATGAAGCAATGCAATGTTTAGCTAAAAAAATTTTTTTTAAAGCTCACAAACAAAATTTTTAAATGCCCTCTAAATATTATTAATTTGTATATTCTCACATATAGCATATATTTTTTTTTTATCCCTTTAGTCTCCTAATTGAATATAAACTTCATGTGTAGTACAGGAAAATTAACGTAGTTAGAGTTCTTGCTTTGACGTCATGATAAAATGTTTATATAGAGTTATCTATTGTTGGCAATTGTGCATTTTCCTATTTACTGGGAAATTCAAACTGGTCCTGGAAATTCACACCCTACATGTCATGAGTAAGTATGTGGAATGCTAAGGCAGTAAACACTGCTAAATGTTAGTGTCCTTAAATATTTTTGTTTGTTTCTATAAATAAGGTAGGATATGTAAAGAATATTTTTCAATTATTGAAACTTTGAAGTGATGGCATGAGAGGAAAGTAGTGGGATATCAGGTGGGGCCAATTACATTTCAGTGACATGTTTTGAGCATGAGCTGTACGGAACGTATGTTTGGAGTCATCCTTTATTTTATATTTAAATACATCTATGATGCTAATAATCTATTGATTGTACTCAGTGTTTAATATATCATTTTCATTCAGTAAAATCTGATACCATCTTCCATTAATTGTTAAAGATTCTTCATCAGAAGACTATTGTAGTAAACTTGTGGTATTAGAAAAATTTTGTAAAGGCTTGAACCCAAATCTGAGATGCAAAGTCAGCTATGTATCAATAGCCTGTATTGTTATATTTTTTGTTGCTGTTTTATGAAAGTCTGGGCAAGAATAATACCTGGAAATTTTTTCATTTTTAGGATGTATACTAACAATGTAAAAAAGTCATTTGCAATTTTTATTTTAAATCCAAGACTATAGAACCAGAGGAATACATGGCATTATGTAGGCTAGAAAATTAACCAATATTTGGATGAACTGTAAGTATTATGGATTAGTATCTTTTTTTTAAAGAAAAATCTTGACATCTCAAAAAACTAGACTGCCCTAAGGGGATTATCAGCCAAAGGGGTGATATATATTCAATATCTCTTACTTAATTGATAGTATAGATGAAGGTCCCTGGGAAACATAATGATATTTATTACATTAATATCTTAGTTATGAGCATAAAATATAAAAATCATACAAATGATTTTAAACTTCAGGTTTTATGGATAATGTTTAGTGTAAATCACCAACATCTTCCTTATGTAGAATGTGGATTAGATTTTGTTTAGGCCATAAAGTTAATAAAACATTCTTAACACAAGTCAGGATTTTTTGAGTATGGAAAATCTGTTGTTTATTTTTTCAATGAGCAATCTTATTCTAGACTAGAATACTGTGATCTATAATAATGCAGTATTATTAAACACTGAAAAACTTTCGTCTATTTTCACTTTGTGAGTTATCTGTTCTTATAGTAATTGAAATGTATCTGAGAAAAGAGCATATTTCACATAAAATATTGTATCTCATATTTTACTTAAACTCATCTGACAAAAAACTTTGGTGGTAAAGCTAACTTTAGTTAGTCATACTGAATGAATGTTTTAGAACTGATATAGTTTCTCCAATTAAAGATCTTGGACTTAAATAGTTCAGAATGTATTTTGAGATAACAATTTTAAATGATTTCTGAAACATTTGATAATTAATTGATACTATTCATAAAAAGATTACCTGCCTTGATTTGTTATTCTCTACGTGTAAAATATACTATATCTAGGAAAATTTTGAAATGACCTGGCTCCCTTTATTGTAATTACCCCGAAACCATGATGGTGCCACTTACTTTGCTGTTTCTTCTCTGGAAAATAAGTCTGTGCTTCTCTGGGAAAGTAGAGGACAGTGAACTTCTTTGTTGGGCTACTGTTACAATATTTTGCAAGTTGTGTTTTGCGACATACTATAGCATCTTGTATGCATAAACCCTTAGTTTTAATATTATATGATTTAGTTAATGTATTAACCTTTAATTTTTTCTAACATGGATATCTCCATATTGTATTCTTTATGGATCTGTAACTGTGGTGAAGGTAGGGATTTTTTTTTTTCTTCTCCCTTTGTAATTATGCTTCATGAAGTTTATCTTAAGAAAAGTAAATATTGAGAGTTGTATTTTGTTAGTGAATTTAATACTTGACATTTTTTGAGTATTTTGATGTTAGGGACTTTTGCTTCCCTTTATTTTTTAATATTTTAACACTTCTTAATAGTAGAAACAATGTTTTCCATCTAAATCAATAATCTAAATTAGTCTTCTAGTTAGATGCTAGTCTAATCCATCTAATCTGGAAAATCGCATCAAGGCTGTGTTCTTGGGCAGTATTAGAGACTGGAAATTTCTGGATTGTTGTAGAATGAATATATTTTATTTTTGATAGAAAAAAAAGTAATGTAAAAACTAAGTAAATATTTTATACAACGCACATCAACTGATGGGATTTCAGAATTAAATACTAATGATATCTTCAGATGTAAACATAGCCGTCTTTGATAACAACTATATGTTCCTATCGATAAAGTAAAATTTCATGGTTTATGCATTCCATGTGCTTAAAGTTGGATCAGTTTCCTCTGAACATAAAGAGAAGCTTATAAGGCCAAGCTGGAATTCAGTGACTGTCTTTTTAATGATCGTGTGATGGAGTTTGAAAGTCAATTATTTTAAGCTCCCTCAATACATACTCTGGGCATATTTTTCTTCCGTATTTAAAGCTGCATTATGTGTCAGACCTCAAGGACAGAATCAGAAAAAAACAGTACAGCTAGGAATGAGAACGAAGACATTTAAAAGATAAACATTTTTATTAGTGAGCTTCTAAAAACAGCAGAATATTGTAAAATATTGTACCGTGCTTATTTTAATAGGTAGAAGTTATTATAAGGGTTCAATAACTTTATGGTTGTTAACAAAACTATGGAAAGTAATAATTAGTTTAAAAAATAAACTCAAATCACTTGGTTGAGGAATTTTTCAACAAGATTTTGTCACAGTGGAGCAGTTTTAGTTTGAAATCAGTAAACTTGGTAAACATTTTGTTTTTATATTCTAGATCCATCCTGACCTTTGCGTCATTGAGGCTCTCCTACTAAATAGTTGCTTATTTAGGCTTCATTTTGAAAGGTATCTCTCCTGACCCCAAAGAGACATTCTAAGACACTATGACTTTTAAAAAGCCCTCATAACTGATTAGTTTTTAATTAAGTGAAAGTTCTATTATGCTCTTAAAGTTCTGAGGCTTCTGTTTGATTGCCAGGAATCTTTTTAACAGAATGCTTACTCCTGAAGGACACGTGTTTATTCAAGTACAATTACATCTGATAATAGGACCAATATTATGTCTGTGGTATATGATGTTCCATGAGAACTTTAACCATCAACAAAGTACACCCTCGGTAAAAACTGCATTTATGTATAAACAGGCCCCATATATATGCCTTTTTAAGTTAAGTTGATTACAGATGATTATTTCTCTTTGAACTTGAGGTAATTAAGTCAAAATATAATAAAAGTTGATACATTATATTGGCAAGGGAAAATTTTTGGTTTGCACAAAATTTTGCATAAAATTTGACATCGCATTCATTCTTATGAACTTAATTTTTTTCCAAATAAATTAATGAAAGTAATTATTTTATGTATTTATCTTTAGTAGATTTTTAAAAATTTTCAGAACTAAAATACAGACAACTTTAGTAGGTATGTAGATAGATAAATAGATAGATATTGTATTACTCTGCTTGATTAAAACCCCATTCTTTTTCAAGTTTACACTTTGATGCACCTATATTGAAAAATATTTGTCAAAAATAATTTACCTTAAGTGAAGAAATGGTTTTATGGGGCTTATGAAGTATTCATTATATTTTTAAGTGTCTATTTCAATATAATACATGAAAATATTTTATTTCTTCTTTGTTGGCTCATATGATGGAATGAACCAAAAAAAAAAAAATACTGTACATTCTCTCTACAAAGTCTTTAGCTTTCTAAGCTTAAAACTATGAACCAAACACAGTTATGACAGTAATGGATACATAAAAGAGAGTATACTTTTACTATCCTTAACTTCTTACTATCTAACTGGCTATTGATAAAAGGAAGCTTTAGAAAGAGTTCTCATGACAACTGCCATTAAAATGGCACCTAAGAGCAGAATGTTTATGGTATAGTAATGATCAAAGGAAAAGTAGGGAGATAGGAACTGTGGAGGCAGTACTCCACTTCTTCAAGATTTACTGAAGTCTGCAATTCATTAATAGTATATGTGAAATAAGAATTTACAGTTTATTACCATTTAAATAAGACATAGCTGCTTAAATGATAAGGTTGAACTATAAGTTTCTCTTTTAAAATGAAGCTGTTTTAATACAAAGTATATGTAATACAAATTTTAATAACAAGGAAGACAAAAATGTCAAAAACTTTTAAAATATATTTTGTGGAACTGTAAATTATACTTTGAGATGATTTAAATGAATGTTCTATCTGCTAATTAAAATTAAGTGATTTTTAATATAATTATGGTTATGACCTATTTATTAATGGATCATATTCATATAAATGATGGAAAAGTGATTAAATGGGCACTTTCAGGTAGTAGTGAGATCATTATCAAATCTTTCATTTTCAGCCTTTTATGTAATATGAATTTTGTATTTTTGTAAATTAAATTATTGGTGCTAGGTGTTGCCATATTCCTGATAAGAGTGAAAGCATCAGTGAACTGCTTGTATAATTATAGCACTTACCTCTTTTAAAAAATATTCCAATTAAATGCTATATAATACAATGTCCAAATCAGGTGCCACCATGAGAAGATTGTTTGTTTTTTCTTTGCTTGGCTTTTTATTTCACATGTTTTTATTGGGTCATATAGCATCTAGTAGAAAGAAAATTGACCTGGTAATCAGGAGACCTCTGTTCTATTTATGGTTCTGCCACTGAACTTGTTGTGTGACCTTGGGTAAGTCACCGAACTCTGTCTGCCTCAGTTATTCTCTATAATTAATGGATGAATTAGTTGAGAAGAATTTTGAATGTTTTGAATCCATATAACGTGAAGAACATTGCCTCAGTGCCATTATAAAGTAATTCAAGATACAGGGAAATGCTGGGTAGAGAAAGAAGTTGCATTTATGTTGTTTTTCTATGTTTTCTGCAAAAAAAAAAAAAATAAGTAACTTTTTATTTTAGAGAAGGAATTCACCTACACGGTCATTTCATCCAAGTCCTATCAATTTCATTTTAACATGCAAGGAAATTATTTTAATAGTATGGTAAACATGTATATAGAGAAATTTTACATATGAGAAATAAGATATAATAAAAATCAGAATTAATCTATGTTATTAGTATATCTCTGATTTTTCTGTCTTTGAGAAGTGGGTGGACTAGGTATGGAAAACAAAATATGGCATATATCATATTAATGTATGGCGTACATTTCAAGAGGATAGTCAATCCTCTCAACATAGTCTGGTTTGTAATGCAATTATGATGAGATTTAGTGTCCAATTTTGAATAGATCAAAGATGTGCTCAAACAGTAATAAAAATGACATTACTAAATTTCAAAATGTGTCATTCGTTTTCAGTTCTCTGTAATTCATACTAGAATTTCTCCTTTTCCTAAGAAAACAAGATTTGGTCATCTTAGCAATCTTTTCCTAGTGGAAAGTTTTCATTTTCTCACTCTTCAGAAAAAGAGATAAGTTTGTTACAGGAAAGAATCCTCTTACGAGTTATAATTTCAATATGTCAATGTGCGAAGTATATTTTGATAGAATACGTTTTTCTATATGTCACTCAAAAACTATGATATAACTATTGCAGAAGTGAATGTAGTGCTTTGATTTAAGAATTTTGTGGTACCTGATTCAAAGCTAAGAATGCCATTAAATAGATTTTGGCTTTGTATTTATAGTGTTTGTCTGTGTCAATCATACTAACTCACTAATATCTTTGGAAGAAATTTTTTCCTAGAATGCTGCGTTTAGCAGATATCTCCTGCTCTCAATCACTGTGTAAAATGTCTTCTGAACTTCACTAGTAGAGGAGAAGGAAGTATTTCCAAAATGTGTGCCATATCTATCATGGTAGATATTGGATTTTGATGGGCAAATTTAAATAGAGCTGTCAATGATGTGTTATATGGTGTGTGTAATAAATTTCTGAATAAATAGGTATTATAAGGGAATATGATCGAGTAAAGTTTGTGGAAATTTAAGGTTATTAGGAATTTTTAATATTTAAGTAAAGCCATATCTTTCAGCTACTCTTTTATACTGAGTTTTCTACTTGATAACTCTCCATAATATTTTTTATGATAATATTCTGCTGTACTGAAGTAATTCCGTGGAACATTGGCCTGATAGCCCTACTTTATTTTCATGTGTGCACTCATGCATTTGGGATAGTTGAAAGGTATAGAAATCTGTTGGAACTATTTTATTGTTCTTTTAAAAGTTGATTCAGTTAAATTATTTCCTTTAAGTGACAATTAAAAATCCTAAAAGCATTTTCACAGATTTTAAATGGACTCAGGAATGTCTTGAACAATATGGTCATACAAGTAACATTGTTTTTACTAATGGTATCTTTCCTCAGCATCAGTGTTCAGGATTGGGGCTGTCCATAAATAATTGTAAACTTTTGAATCCTCTTTATTTCTACACTAACTTTATTTTTCTGATTCTGCTAACCCATAATAGCTTAACCAATTCTCCATCAATTCCTCCGTATTATTTTTTAATTTTTTTGCATATGGTACGTATTTTATTATTTCTTCCCTGCAACTGTGTACAGGATTCTTTCTCAAAATGATTTGGGGCCCTTTCCTTCAGTGTCACTTTTTACCTCTTGAGTACATCCACTCACACCCATCTCCTTTGTCTATGTCTGTCCATTACACGATGTGATCACAGAAGAAGTGGACTCCACAAGGAGAAGACATACAGGTCTGTCTCTTCTGCTTTTCTTTGTTACTTTTTCATTTATGTAACTTGTTTTAGAAATTCTTTACTATTTTTATTCATTTCATAATTTTTCATTTTCCTCTAATATAACAAAATGTTAAATCTTGCAGGCACTTTTATTTTAGGTAGTGGTACATTCAACTGTTAGCAGCAACCGCTCCAATTAGATTGATAAAAAAGAAAAAGATTAATATTTACATAATATGTACATATATGTATATGTATTTTTTCCATAACTGGGTAACTAACTCCAGATCCAAATATATGTATATATGTACATACATATAGGCATACAGTATTTAGTCATTGAAATTAAAGTAACAGATTAATCGTATTTCATTCTTCAACTTATTTTAGACTTAAACCTTGTTTTCAACTTTATGTTACATAATTTTAAAAGTATTTTATTTTTATCATGAGTTCTGCAATGTGCTAGACTGCGGAGAACACTAAAGATCTAATACATGTCCTACACATGCTATCAATATCACCGAGGAGTTATAATATGTGGGGAACATGCTGTGTTTAGGTGCCAGTGTGGATGATTCTAACAATATGTTCTGCAAAGCTCTAAAGTCAAATAAAATCTGTTTCAACTAGATGGCCAGAAAAGACTTTATGGCAAAAGTAACACTTGAACTAAATCTCGAACGTTCATTCAACACTCATTTCTTGAACTCATGTGATGTGGTACTGTTCTAGGTGCTGGAAATAACAGGACACACGAAATAGCTCCCTATCCTCGTAGGCTTTTTGTAGAGTGAATCTGACGAGTAAATGCAATAATATTACAGGTGCTGTGAGAAATCTATATGTGTAGAAATACAATGGAATCACAAAGGACGGTGTGATCATTTCCACCTGGAAAGTATGGATATTAGTTCAAGAAAGACTTCCTAGAAGAGATAACGTACGAATTAAACATTAAAAACTAGAAAGATGTTGTCCTCATGTGTAGACAACATCTCAGGGAAAATGACTTCAAACAAATTTAGGCAAAAGTGGGAAGGGGAGGGTTTCTGAAGAACATGTAGGATATTGACACATGTGAAGCAAGAGAGAAACAAGATTGGATATTTTTTTCTAGAAAGATTACTTTGGAAACTATATAAAAAGTGGACAAGAGCAGTAGAGACAAAAAGATCATTTATGAGGCTGTTTCACAGATCAGTGAAGAGATGATGATGGGGTGACTTAAGGTATCAATAGAGAAAGTAAAGATGTGAAACCTATAGGACCTACATACTGATTGGATATTACTGATGCAAGAAAAGGGGGAGTAATTTCAGGTAACTGAAATGTATAGGTAAATGGGGGCACATTTTATCAAGATAGGGAATATAGGTTGGAAAAGTCTTAGGAAAAAATTAAAAATTCAGTGTGAGGATGAACTGAGTTTGATATTCCTTTGGAATATTCAGGTATAAACATCTATTAGAAGTGATTGAATGTATGGGTCTGGAACTCAGCAGAGAAGTCTGGGCTAGAGACATAGAATAAGGAATCAGCATTTAACTGATTCCATTGGAATGAAGGGAATTTCCAGAAGTATATGAAGAATAAGAAGAGAGCCAAGAATCAAAATTCTGGGATTACCAACATTTTTTTTACATTTAAGGAGAGGAGGGAAGAACAAGAACCAGAAAACCATGATGAAAAGAACCATTGAAAGACAGTGGGATATCTAGAAAAGAACAGAGGTCAAGAAAGGAAAGTGTTTCAAGAAGGATATACTCATCAGAAAAATTCAAGAGAAGGGCAACTATTGTTAAATGTTAACCAATAACAATGTTTGTGTAAATGGTTTTAGTGAAGTTGTGGACCGTGGAAGCCAGATGGAAGAGAAGGAAAGAGAGATCTAAAAGAAAAAAGAATGAGGGTGACTGTAGACTAGGCTTCCTAATAATGGCTTGGGGAAGTTAAAATGAAGAGTAGCTATCCTGGAGGATACAAGGGAGAGTTCACCAAAGATTATGTAGAAGGAGGATAGTTTACGTGAAGAACTTAAATTCGTGATGGTCTTTAAGGTCGTGTGATTAATTCATTAGCACACTTCAGACAAATTGTTGGAAGTTTGCAGGCAGTTAGAGGAGAAAGAAAAAGGATGAGGGTGTTGAGGGTGGCCTGCAAGCAAAGTGTTTAAAGTGATGTCTGAGATTAGGGAAGATGCTGGTCACGTGAAATCATGCCATGCAGTTAAATCACATTCAGATACAGAGTTTTCCATGAACTGGGAAAGAAGGGCTTTAATGAAAGAACTGGAATTTATAGAGATATTCAGGCTAATGGAGGCAAGTGGAGAGTGTTATTTTCAGAGATTGATTTAGTGATGCTTAGAATTTTCAGATGTTAGACAATTCCAAATAATAGAAAGATACAGGGTTTGATCCTGGGGGTGAATTTCTGAAGTGGGGCTTGGACTACAGTTTGGAAAGGAAAGGAAAGCAACACACTTTTTTTTTTTTTAATTTTTTTGAATGTTTATTTTTGAGAGAGAGAGACAGATAGAGCATGAGCGGGGGAGGGGCGGAAGAGAGAGGGAGACACAGAATCCGAAGCAGGCTCCAGGCTCCAAGCTGTCAGCACAGAGCCGGACGCGGGGCTCGAACTCACGAGCAGTGAGATCATGACCTGAGCCCAAGTCAGTCGCTCAACCAACTGAGCCACCCAGGCACCCCGAAAGCAACAAACTTTGATGTTAGAATTTTTATATAGGCATTGAAGAGCCACTGACGCCCTAAGTGTGACAGAGAATGGGTGAAGGAAGGTAGGGCGGAAGTAGACAGGAACAGCAAGAAAGTATAATGGTATGAACATAAAAGCGATAAATGTTACATGGAATTAGAAAAGTAAACATGTGAAAGGAGAAATGCAGACATAGAAAAATGCTGGTACCACTTCCAGGATTCCCTATTACTTAAAGTATAGGATTTTGAGCCGTTTCTCCTCAAATTGTTTCTGACAGGTAGTGTTCTTGTTGAAGGGGCAGCTTTCTGTTCAGGCTAACAGGTGAGATGAGCATTCTGTGATGAGGCTGAGAACGCATAAGATTTAATGAAAGGCTTCTGGGTTCAGAATTCGCAAGTGGAAAAGATTTAGGATGTGGGCAGCGATGCAGGAAGAAGTGGAGAAGGAAGCTCAGGATAGGTGTGGTTGACAGTACAGATTGGAAAATGTTAAGAATAGATGGTAGGATAGGGAAGAAACGAACTACTGAATACGGTAGGGGAGAAAACACGAAGAAAAAGAAAGACCTTAGGCTAAGCTTTGGGAGGGGGAATTCAACAGCTTGAACAAAGGAATCTCTATGTGATGCATAAAGGTAAAAGTACTTTGTTGAGGGAGTTTGAAAATTAGGAAGAGGAGAAGATTGGTGATGGAAGCAATTTTTCTTAGGAAAAAAAAATACTATCTAGGACATATGTGGAATGGATAAAATTTACAGAGGAAAGCGAATGTTCTTGGTTCGAATCTCATGTCCTAAGTTACTTTTAATTTTTATCTAAACATAATTTGAAGTCTTTCTTAGCACAGACTTTAAAACTGCAGTTGTAGCTATTAATCCTTCCTTTCGTTCTGGTGGGAGGAAGCTGGAGTGAGATTTCTCAGCTGTAGACTCTCAACACTGTAAGTGGGGACTTGATCTGTATTCGCTAGCACTGAATAAAGGATTCCACAAACTCTCCAAAGCCTAAAGAAAAATGAGGACCAGTGCATTCCCGTCCAGAACAAAATGAGAGTAAAGAATGATAGAGATGGTAATGAGAGCTTCAGAGAAAAAGGAGGCAATTTTAGAAGAGAGAACAGTAAATTTTGTAACAAGCAACTCAGATGGATTTCCAATTGTTTAATAAAAGTTAGATGAAGTTAAAGCTTTTCAAAAACTGACTCGAGACTGTGACCAATAGAATGTAGTATATTAAACTATCATCACATCTTTAATGAATATGTAAGTTGATTATTTTTCTCAATCAATACCACCTATTAATACTTTGAGCCAAAATGTGATGGAAAATAATTTCGTAAGGCCAGTCATTTTCCTGACATATTAAGTTGAAGCGTGTGTTTTGCATTTTATACCGTAGTCGAAGGACCTTTATTTCTATTATAGGTCCAAGTATAGTCATTGCAATATAATTCTACACAGTGAATGAAGGAATGGAGTTTGATCACACATTTTGAAGCAGGAAATACTCACTAAGTTTAGCCCTTGGCAGATAAAAATCAGGTTTCTTTTAAATGAGAAGAGCAAGTTTTATTAGGGTTTACACTTTTCTTCTTAACTCTTGAGGAATTTTATATGATAGGGCACCTGAGTGGTTCAGTGTGTTAAGTGTCCAACTTTGGTTCAAGTCATGATCTCAGGCTTTGAGAGTTCAAGCCCCACATCGGGCTTCACGCTGACAACGTGGAGACTGCTTGGGATTCTCTCTCTCTCTCTCTCTCTCTCTCTCTCTCTCTCTCTCTCTCTCCCCCCCCCCCAAAATAAATAAGTAAACTTAAAAAAATTCATATGACAATTGTACTTTTTTAGATAATTGTAAAACAGATCTTAGAGACCATTTGAAAGAGAGCTAATGATACAAAAGAGATTTAAAAAATACTATTTGGTAAGTTCCATAAAATAGCATCTGCTCATGTTTTTAAATTCAAGTGTGAACTACACATCTTGCCAGAATTACTTCCAGAGCTGGTCTAGGGCATCTAGCAGTCTTAGTGCTTGTGTAATATATGTTTTACTCCTAAGGAGATCTCAAAAACAACAAATGTTTTTTCAGCCATATTTCTTACTAATTCCTTAGGTAAATTATTATATTATAATACCAATTATTACATTATTATGTTAGCCAGTTATTACATTATTATAATTGGTTCTGTGCTACATCAAAAGTTTTAGAAAATATGTTAAAAAAATACGATTTCAGACTGGCCCATTGGTCTGCCAGGTCTTAATGTTAATTTGAAAAGCTTAACAGTTCAAGTTGAATAGATTTTAAGCGCTTCTTAATAAAAACACAATTGGGAATAACTAACACATACTTTGCATTGTGATTATAATTCGTTTCTAATTTTTAAAAATTTATTTTTAATTTTTTAAAAAACTTTCCAATTCTTTTGAGATATAATCGACATATAATATTGGATTAGTTTGAGGTGGTGCCTGACTGGCTGTTGGGGGAGCACGGGACTCTTGATCTCTGGGTCGTTGAGTTCAAGCCCTAGGTTACATGGAGATTACTTAAATAAACAAACATTGTATACCTTTGAGATATACAGCACACTGATTTGAATATGTATAAATTGTGAAGTGATTTCTACAATAAGTTCAGTTAGTATTCTATAATTCTTAAAAAAATTTTTTTAAACGTTTATCCATCTTTGAGACAGAGAGAGACAGAGCATGAATGGGGGAGGGTCAGAGAGAGGGAGACACAGAATCTGAAACAGGCTTCAGGCTCTGAGCTGTCAGCACAGAGCCCGACGCTGGGCTCGAACTCACGGACTGTGAGATCATGACCTGAGCCGAAGTCCGCCGCTCAACCGACTGAGCCACCCAGGCGCCCCAGTATTCTATAATTCTTAATAAAATTATTACTTCACTTCCTGTTAGGGTTAGCTAAGGTAAGTTTATCAAAATTAACACAATTACAGTATTATTTTTAGCATGAAAACAGTTTCTCTTTTTTGTTTTATTTCTGTGATTATTCTGAATGTTGCCCATTGAGATATATTATTGCAAACCTTCATTTTAATTGTTTTCACATTTGCATGGCATATATGACATGTTTTAAATGCCATGTGCTTTCACTTGACATCTTGTTCTACTTGTGTTATATCTTAAAAGGGAAAGAGAAGTAACATTAATTGTGGGGGAAATTTAATAAATCTATAAATAGGTACACATATAAGCACACATATAAGCTGTTACTGAAATTTCCCTGAATCTTTCAGTCATTGATTCATTATCAGTCTTATCATTACACTCACATTCTACCCATTTTTAGGTACTTTTTGTGCATTGATTGTATCCTACCTACATTTAATGGACTCGGTATTATTGATGAAAGTCTAAGATATAGATATTTAAGGTTTGCTCAGTCATGCAAAACATAACTCTCTAGTAGACTGAAATTGTGCCATAAAATGTAAATCAGGGTGCCTGCGTGGCTCAGTTAATTAAGCATCTGAGTCTTGATTTCGGCTCAGGTCATGATGTCCTGATTCATGGGATCGAGCCCCACCCCTCACGTCAGGCTCCACACTATTAGCTTGGAGCCTGCTTGGGGTTCTCTCTCTCCTCTCTCTCTCTGCCCCTACCCCCTTTCACTCTCCCCCAAAATAAATAAATAAACATTAAAAAAAATGTAAATCAGTTTCTAAAGAGGCATGGAGTGTCAACTGTATGATCAGTACTCTAGACACAGCAGCCTGGAATGTTTTATGTAAGTTTAGGTTTAACATTTTATTAAGTAATATTGTGATATTTTAACCAAAAAAAAAAAAAATCAAATGAAATGACATAGGTGCCTGTATATGTGCATATATATAAAAACATATCACATCTTATGTGAAAACTCCTATTAATAAAGCATAATACTAAGACTAATTTTCTAAAGCCTATAAATAGTCAAATATAAAAGAAGAGAGTTAAGAAAGTTGTTGAAACGTGAAATGGTTGGAATGCCCAAACGTGAAATAAGAATGGTCTGAGTAGTTCTTGCTCGGGTGGTGGGAGGGAAATTGGAAAGAAGATTTGAACAGGAGTCAAGAGACCTAGTTTTAGCTTCGGTCTTTCCACTGAGCTGTGTGATCCTCGACACGTAATTGGAGATCTTTGGGTTTCAGCTATCTCACTTAAATTGAGGTTTGGAATGCACTGTTTTTTAATGCTTTATGGATGTAAAATTCCATCTGCCTTGGAAGATACATCCTGAATTTAAGAAGTTACTGCTGAATTCTCAAAGCATTATTCGTGCACTCTAAATACCTTAGCATTCTATTTTACCTTGGCCTATTGTCTACCTTAACTCTCTTTTCTGAAAATTTCAGTTATTGGGGAAAATATGTGTTCCTGTAAGAAACGTTAGTCTGAGAAGCAGTATTAGAGCACAGATTCTGGAACTACACTCCCCGATCAGCACCACCGCTCCTGTGCTGCGTGATCCTGAGAAAGTTACTCTTTGTAGATTCCTCAGATACCCCTTCTCTAAGACAGAGATAATAATACCGTATCAAAGGGTTATTGTATGTATTAAATTTATTAATATATAAACTGTAAGTTACTTAAAAACTGTGTCCGGTACATTGTAAGCATGATGTAAGTGAAGCTATTTTTTTAATTGTTTTATGAAATACACTAGAAACCAGAATTTTTATTTTGAGTCAAGTGTAGTGAAGCCCAGGCATTTTAGTCATCCAGTCTATAATACAGAATTATTTTTGTTATATGCATTACAAATATACGAGTTTGTGACTTCTAGTTTAGGACGTAGCTGTCATACAGACCTGGGCATCAGAACCGCTGCAACTGTACTGTTGAGCGTTACCATTTCTGGGACAACAGAGTTGGGTAGAAAGCGTGAACACTGAAATCAGATAGTCTCAATTCTTATCCGGGTTCTGTCACTCACTAGGGATATAACTCTGGGCTGCAGTTAGATTAAAGGGTTAATTATATTTTAATAAAATCATGAAAAAGTTTTTCTCTGAAAAGAGAAAGCCTTTCTAAAAATAAAAGTAATGAAATTTAAAAAGAGAGACTTGACTACAAGTCAAGTTATACCTTGGCAGGTATAAACTTCAGAAGATTAAAATCAGCATAAACAAATTAGAAGGCAAACAGCACACTGGGAAACATATTTGCAGCAACTCGGAGTATTAAGAGCCTTAATGCCTGAATCACTTTGACAAATAAACTATGTACTCTGTAAAACTCTAACAGAAAAATGGGCAGAAGACGTACAGACGTTTCACCAAACAGGAAATTTAGTGGACAGTAAATGTATAAAAAAAAATTTATTCCAAAAAATCCCACATTTTATTCCAATCATAACCAAATAGATAACTTAAAAATGAGATACTATGTTTCACCTATTTTGAAAACAATGCTTTAATGCTGGTGAGAGTGTGATATAAGAGTGGCAGCATAATTTACTATAATCTTCCTAAAAAGTAATTTTTCAATAGAAATCAAGAGCCTTAAAAATATTTACAGACTTCTGCTCTGTTGGAAATGAGCTCAGATAAAAATATATGTACGAAAGTTTCACTAAGGCATTATTTGTAGCAGCGAAAAGGATGTTACCATGAATGTTGAATAATGAATGCGTATGCAACCATTTAACTGAATAATGCTATTAACAGAAATTACAAGCACTTATTTTGATTTTTTTTTGTAATTTGAAAAAAATTGAAAGCGATAATATATGTAAGGAACTTGTGACAGAATTTTCAACATACTAGAAAGTAAAAAGATGATATTTCCTATTAATTATTACTACTAAATCAAGTTATGAAATCTAAATTTCATATACTAAATCAAAAATGAAAAAGATTTCATTTTTCAGACATATGTATAATGTAAATAATGAATAATAAAATTGAGTCATTATTTAAAATAAGAATAAAAATAAAACAGGAATAAAATTCCTAAGCAGAGACTATTAAAATCTCTGTAAAATAGCCCAATAATCTGTCAGCTTGACTATGTTAGACTCAAATCATTCTCTAGGTATCATAACGACATATTAAAGTGTCCTCTACCATATATGCTTATATAAAGGAAGTTATTCCTGAAATTCTTACTCTAGTGTTATAAAAGTATTTCACATCTGAAAAATTCATTTGTTCAACAAGTATCTACTAAACATTTTCATATACCAGGCCTATTCTAGGTGCTGGGGGCATAACAGGTCTCTCCCATCATGGAAATTATACTCTTGGGAGAGCTAATAGTCACTAAACAAGGTAAGTTTAGATTGTTATAATTCTATTATTTAAAACCCTCTGTGCTTAGCACAGCTGGGGTGGGAAGGCATATATTTTTGATGGAGGGATCCAGGAAGTCTTTCTGAAGAGGTGATTTTGAACTAAAACAGAAGAGTAAGAAGAAACAAAGTATGAAAGGAGCCAGGAGATACACAACTAAGATCAAGAATCAGAAGATAAAGTCAGGGCATTTAAAGTTCAGAAGAAGAGAATAATTTTTGCTATACTTTTTTTTTTTTTTCCCTGAGAAGACATTTAAGTGTCAGTGATGGACGGAAGAGTTTTAAATATTGAAGATTTGCAGGGAGATGAACAAAGTATAACTGAATGAGAAAGTTAGGATTAAAATACTTTTAAATCATTTGAGTTGAAAGGAAAGGATTATATGTAATAAGTTAGTAATCAAGTTATTTAGTATTAACTTGCACACAATACTAAGTATTCATTGGCTCATGGTTAAAAATAAAGTATGATTGTTTTCAGATCATTTTCTTCCTCTTTGCTCACTTAAAGCTCTATACTTTTATATCTATAATAAAACCATCGTAATATAAAAGTGTTGGCATGAAAGATAAGTAGGTTTCACATGAAAGAGGGTAAGTTGGCATGAATAATGCTACATTGAAGATAATTGCTAAGGGAATTTATTTTTTTTTTAAATTTTTTTTTTCAACATTTTTTATTTATTTTTGGGACAGAGAGAGACAGAGCATGAACGGGGGAGGGGCAGAGAGAGAGGGAGACACAGAATCGGAAACAGGCTCCAGGCTCCGAGCCATCAGCCCAGAGCCTGACGCGGGGCTCAAACTCACGGACCGCGAGATCGTGACCTGGCTGAAGTCGGACGCTTAACCGACTGCGCCACCCAGGCGCCCCATAAGGGAATTTAAATTAGATTGCAGTTCAACTGAAGAGAAGGATGTTATTTGACAGAGGATAGTTTCTTTCTAGTAGCCTGTATGAAGGCTTGAGGAGATGGGGTATGGGACATGAGAGTAAGGATGAGAAAGAGAACTAAGAGTGGGAAAGGCAAAGTTTAATGGCAAGGAAAATGGTAACAAGTAAGAGTGATTAGATTAATTAATTATGTGACATAACTGATGGGGAGATCATGGTTATAGGTTATAAGGTCATGAAGAATGTGAAGGAGGTTGATAGGCCAATTCAGAGTAAAGGAATGAGAATCAGAAGGAAACCCCAAAAAGAAGATTAAAGACTAAAAATGACTATATTGTAGTTTAAGTTTGGGTCAAAAGGAAATAAGTTAAAGTATGAAAAAAAAAAAAAAAAAAGCCCAAAGAGGAGATGATGCAATTAGATAAGAAAAAGGAGGAAATGTTAAAAAGGAAGAATGTTGGGGCAACAAAAGCATTAAATAAGAGTTAAGGGTGTGTATGTGTTTGTGCGAGAGAGAGAGAGAAAGAGGAGAGAGAGAGTCACTTCATGACTAAGTATTTCAGATTATAAATTTTGGAAAACAGACCAGTCTCAGCCACTTACTAGTTCTATGCCCTGTACAAATGTTCCAATAAGTAAAATTGTGACAAAAGTACTATCACATACAGTTGTACTGGTTAAGTGACATAATCATAATTCATGCAAAACTCTTAGCACAATTCCTGGCTTCTGGAAAGTATTATTAGTGTTAAGATCTTAATTGTTCAGGAACATTATTATTAAGTTCTCGAACACAAGATTTTAACTGTGCACCTTTAAAAGCTTTGTTACATTTTTTTCCTATGCCTTGATCCAGTGAAACTTTAGTTGAAAAAACAATTAAAAGCTGGACAGAAATCTGCTCAGTGGTTACCTCGGGCTGGTAGGGAGAGTATTGACAGCAAAGTGACCCCAGGGAACTTTTTACAGTGACAGAAATACTCTGTATCTTGATTGTGGTGAGGTTGCATGGCTACATCCATTTGTCAAATGTCATAGATGCACCTAAATAGTGTGAATTTTAATTTCTGACAGTAGGCCTCCATAAATCTGGCTTTAAAAATAACTGAAAACACGCAAAAATTTAAATTAATTTTAAAATATATTACCCCGATAGTACTAAATATATAGACCAATAGAAAATTTTATTCGACCTGACACATCCCAAGCAATTAAAAGCCAACTCCCATCCCAAAATAGGGTTCAGGAGGCTTGGTAATGGATGGGGGGTGGCCTATAACTTCATCACACAAAGAGAAGAGAGGACTCTAGGGGTTGAGCTAGCAAAGGAAGGCCTAAAAGTCTGAGTCTAAAGCAGTGGAACAAGAAACCCAGAAGGAGCAAGAGAAGCGTTTAGTGTTGACAGTTCCAAGAACAGGCAAGGCATTAACAAAGACATAAATTCTGGATATTCTAGATAGTCATTGATAATAGCTATAGGAAGAAGGACAAATATGAGAAGTAATGTTAACTTGTTTTGAACAAGCTGAGTTTTGGGCACTGATGGCATATCCATGTGGGGATCGCTAGGAGATAACTGGAAATGTGCATTATTATTATTATTATTATTATTATTATTATATCTTTTGAGAGAGAAGGGGAGAGTGAAAGAGAGAACAGAGGAGGGGTAGTGAGAGAGGGAGAGAATCCCGAGCAGTCTTCTTGCTGTCAGCACTAAGCCTGACACGGGACTCAATCTCATGAACCATGAGATCATGATATGAGCCGAAATCAAGAGTCAGACGCCTAACCAACCGAGCCACCCAGGGGCCCCCAACTAAGATGTGAATCTCAGGCTTACAGGAAAGTAGATGAAGGTAGTAGCCTTCAGCATTAAAGTGACAGTTGAAGCTATGGACTGAGGCAGAATCACTCAGGAATAGAATAAAAAGAAAAGTCAATGACAACACTTTAGGAAATGTGTATATTTGAAAGATGGGCTGAGAAAGATAAGCCAACAAAGTAGTCTAATAAAGAGTGAGCTGAATGAGTGTCAGAAAAGTGCAGGCCAAACACTTGGAGAAAATACCAAGCGTAGTTTAATAAATCTATCCAATGCTGCTGTGAGGTCTGATAGAATGGTGCTGAAGAATGGTCACTGGATTTGGCAAATATGACATTACAGGGAATTTAAGAAATAAGTTTCAAAGTAAGTATGGTAGTCGAATTTTTTCTTTGAGTGAAGTCACCATGAAATAGTAGAGAACCCCAAGAAGACGAAGTTCTTACTAAATGAATCAGCAGTAACCAAATAACATGACCTCTGTGTTGGAAGCACATAAAAGGCTCTCTACTTTGGGATAGTCTTACTTTATAGCTCACAAGTGCTCAGTCATGTAAAAACTCATTGTTTTTATATTACGTATAGTGGGTCCCACTTACGAAACTTGCAGTGGTGATAAATAATTGATGCTCAGGATCTTCATTCCACACATTGCAGATTTTACTCTTGAGAAACTCAGAAGTGCCTCAGATAAGTTTTAACATGGTGTTAGTCATAGAACTAGGATTCACTGATAAAACGAATTTTTACTTTGCATTCTCTCAGAGATTTCTTTGGGTTAATAAGTTCTTTTACAATGAGGTTGACGTTTTGGATAATTAAGTCCCTGTGCTATAAGTTATTTTAATACATAATTGAGCTTAGGACCCATTGGAAGTACTGTTGTTATTTCTAGTTTCCAGATTGAAAATTTCAGGTATAGATCAGTTCATAACTTATTCCAGCCATTTGAAGCTGGAATTTAAAGCAGTTGAGCTCAGTGCCAGAATCTATGCCCTTAACCTCAGGAAGTGGGGTCTTTACCTGTGACAAGGTGGAGGATGTAGAAACGTGAAAGCCGAGAAGCTGTGACGTGTGGTGGACACCATGAGAGAACAAAGCTACATGTCTAGAAAAAGAAAAGAGAGGAATTCGGAAGGGGACGTGGAATGTCAACAGACCGTCTAGTTTGCGGTTTCATTTAGGATCCTCAGTGTAAGTAGTAATCCCCTGTGGGTATTTGGAAGTTTGAATGAAAGTCAGCCGAGTCTCTGGCTTAGGTGTTTTCATCAAATCCCTAGCTGTCTTTATCTGAGGGTGAGCCTACCTTTTATTCCACTTTCTTCTTGGTATTGAAGAGAAGATTTCAGGAAATGTCCCTATTGGTGAAACATTTAGGATGCCTACCTTTGAATTCTGAGGGAGTGTCAAACTGCAGGACATGAGGTCCTCCGTAGAGTCGTTATAGCTCCCTTGACCAATAACAATGTTCACGAGCACCTTTGGAAAAAGGTACACAGCTTGATATCTAAGCATGAGTATTATTTAAAATCCTCGTATGTAATAGTTCCTTTTCTCATTATAAATAATTAACCCCAACTTAGGTGATCCGAATTTAAAGACATTTCAGTATTTACTTAGCTAACGGGGATGAGATTGTATAACAACAATTAAAATGTACATTTTTTCTTTTAATCACACTATTGCTGCATAAACTTCCCTCATTTTATCCCAATTGATAACTCAAATGAGTAATCATTTTCTAGGATGATCACTGTGGATATTCAGAGGAGATGACTATTACAAATCTTTTCTCTATCTGTTCTTATATTGGAAGCGTATGTCACATTTGCAGTTTGCAATCATAATTTCATTGATTTTAGTAATTTTTAAAAATTTAAATATAAACATTTTTCTTTTTCTCTACTCAGTTAAATTTTCCAAGCACAATTTAATCTTCCTTGGCTTGCTTGTTGTTGGCAACATGTTGTTATCTCTAAAGGAAATGTAAGGATTTAACAACTTTTATGCATACCATCATTGAAAATATGAAGTGAAATATTATACCTAACAATTGACATCTGTTTTACTCTTGGAAATTTGGCCCTGTTTATGTCACTCCTCTCTCCATTTGGTAATAACCCCTTTCTGATTCTGCTGTTCTTGGAGAATAGGAAGTTCATTATTCCTTTCATTATAGTTTAGGGGATACGATCACATGTGTTTGGATCCTTTTAAGAATCTCAACTTTATAAAAGAATTCCACTTTGAATGACGTATCACCCCTTATCTGCCTCTTTGTTGCCCTGACTTAAGAAGGTAAAACATTTTCGTTACCTTAAAAATATGTATGTTATCATTTTAATGCCATAGTAAGTATAATTTATTTTTTAAGCTTTTATTTAAATTCCAGTAGGTTAACATACACTGTAAATCTGAGTTTCAGGTATACAATATAGTGATTTAATACTTTTCCTACAATATCCAGTGCTCATCACAACAAGTATACTCCTTAACCCCCATCACCTATTTAACCCATAACCCTCCTCTTCTGTGGTAACCATCAGTTTGTTCTCTATAGTTAAGAGTCTGCTTTATGATTTGCCTCTCTCTATTTCCCCCCTATGTCATTTTGTTTTGTTTCGTAAATTCCACATAGGGGTGAAATCATATGGCATTTGCCTTTCTCTGACTTAATTTGCTTAGCATTATACTCTCTGGCTCCATCATTGTTGCAAATGGCAAGATTTCATTCTTTTTTATGGCTGAGAAATATTCCATTGTGTGTATGTATGGAGGGAGAGAATCCCAAGCAGGCTCTGTGCTCTCAGTGCAGAGCCTCACATGGAGCTCTGTCTCACAAACTGTGAGATCATGACCTGAGCTGAAGCGAAGAGTCAGACCCTTACCTGCTGAGGCACCCAGGTGCCCCTCTCAATATTTCTTAGTATACTTAAACATTTATTTCTAAATGAACATAAATGCAAAGTTGCATTTAAATTTCTTTATTATGCTCCTCTCAAACAGTCCATGCTGTCTGTGATATGCATAAGAGTGGATGCAGTTGAAATATCTCATGACTTACGTTAATTAGGCCCCAGATGTGGGACACAGTGGTCTTTCATAATATGTCATACCCAAATATAATAAGATGGGGATAAGTCATCTACACAGGGCAATAATATGTGTTACTCTGTGGGTTATCTCTTCCTTAATGTAGATTTTATCCATCAGGAAGATGGCAGAATATTTAAAGGGCTTAACACATATAGGGAATAGTATATTAATCCAATGAATCCGACTCATGTTTGTATCTTTTTTAAAAAAAGAGTTTATTTTGAGAGAGACAGAGAGAGAGTGATTGGTGGGGGGGGTGCAGAGAGAGAGGGAGGGAGAATTACAAGCAGGCTCTACACCGTGAGCACAGAGTCCAGTCGGGGGTTTGATCCTGACCTGAGCTGAGACCAAGAATCAGACGCTTAACCAACTGAGCCACCCAGGAGCCCTATCACATTTGTATCTTTTATCAGTGGTTATTGCACTTTCTCTTAGAAACAATATTAACAATAACCATTGTATTCCTTCTCCAAGGGACTTTTACTTAAAAATTTAGTTTCTCCTTTAAAGTGTATCTTGTTTTTTCAAAGATACAGTAATTATGACTAACAAGTTAAAAATAACTAAGTTGATAGAAAGTTACTAATATTTTCTTTTAAACATGTCAGTATACGTGGGGGAAACATACAGTAAAACAATAGCACTTGATCTTGTCTGAAAGATCCTCCTAGCCTCCTAGATTAGATCATCCTTATGATTCTTTTTGCTGGGCAAATTCTCTGGTTTAATGAACTTTTCAATACAGTTTGTGTCTATCTCTCTTTCCCAGGCTTGCTCTTAGAGTGCTCTCTCTGTCTCTTTCTCTCTCAATCTCCTCCCACCTTCTTTCCTCCCTTCCTCTTTCGTTGTCTTTCTCCTACCCTCTATTCTTCCTTCATCTCCTTTCTGTCCCTGTCTCCTTAGACACACACACACACACACACACACACACACACACACACACACACACTGTAAATTTGAATAAATGCAATGCCAGGGCAAACAGAGTAGGAATTTCTAGACCAGGTATAATACTTCTAGAAATACATTCCAGAAATATATATTTCTAGATATAATATAAATATACCCTATTTATATTAATGAAATAGATATGATAATATAAAAGAACAAACACTTAAACATTATTTTGGCCTCATAATTAACCAACCAGATAGTTACATAGCAGAAAGAATCAGAGAGAGTATCCGGTCCCAAACAATTAATTTTACAGAAAGTGAATTTTATATCCGGAAAGGTAAATTAGGTACTTACAGTTAGAAGGCTTGTGAAATTAACACTTAAACCCAAGTATTTTCTCTTCTTATCTTTTAAACCAGTGCTGTTTTTAAGATTTTAGATTCATTCCTGTATAGCGTAAATACACCCATCACCCTAAATCTGGACAGTTGCAAAGCCCCATCAACCCTGTGATGGTTATCTGCACTGCACTCTCCATGCACAAAACCGTGACCTTCCCCTGTAGCCCAACCATATCCTGATTTTAAATGTTGAAACCTAAAATGGTGCTAAAATCCAAGTCATCTGAGTGATAAAACCTCAGTAAGTCTATTTACTGAATTTAGATGTCAAAACCAGATATGCTCTGTTTCCTCGTATCACTAGGTCACTCTTAATAACGTATGTCCGAAAGTAGTCTAAATGTCCCTTTCTTTTGACTATAGGAAAAGGAGTCTGTGCAGTTTGCTATAGCATCTCCTTTGAAGTGTTATTTAATGAATATGGCAGAGAGGTAGCAGAGAAACAGCAGACAGATACATACAGTAGCAGGTAACCTAGATATCCAAAATAGATTGTTAAGGTTTAGAACGTAATTTAAAAGCCTATGAGCCTCAAGGTAGTACAACAGTTTTGTAAGTTTCTAGAGTCTTTATGTTTCAGTTAATTCCAAGTTTGACTTAGGCATATATGGAGTTCAGTTTTCCTACATTCTTAGGAATGAAAAAGAAGATCATTTTATAAGCAAACACATTATAAACCAAATCAAATTATATCTTTCATTCCCAATGTGTTAACTCCTAGTAACCACAGTAGAAACTTCTTCAGAATTGATTTATTTGGAAATAAGTATTCCTCAAAACTTGTATATCTTAACTACTCAGTTTAAGCTTAAGTGTGTTCAAGCAAAGGGAAAAAGAGACAAACCAAGAAACAAACACCTAAGTATAGAGAACAAACTGATGGTTGGGTGAAGTAGGGTATGGGGATTAAGGAGGGCACTTGTGATGAGCACCGGATGTTGTATGAAAGTGTTATCACTATATTGTGTACCTGAAATTCATATTACACTGTGTGTTACCTCACTGGAATTTAAATGAAAACTTAAAAAAAGATTGTTTACACTTTAAAACAAAATGCTTCCATTGGCCCCAGTACTGATGCAGAAATAATTTAGTACATAATTTATCATTTTTATCCCCATATTTATTTGCATACTTTTAAAATGTAACTTGTTCCAGTGTTAAATAACAACCCAAATGCTTTTATTTAAAAAATAAATATATATCCCTAAGATAAATTTAGCAATGAATGGCTGTATATTTACATTAAAAAAATTATTTAACATTTGTTTCCAAAGCATTTTTATCAAATCATTACAAAACCATAGGTTTTCAAACTGAATAATTTGTCCTTTTTCACAAAAATATGATGCCGTGTGTTTTTTAAAGTATTTTATCCTGTATAGTGTATAGCCATGTAGACATTTTATAAACTACATATTAACCCCAATAAGAAAACAATAGCACTTAATTTCAATAAACAGGGATAACTGCTAACATTCTGGTATAGAAATCTTCATTTTTTCCCCTTATCCCTTTGTCTTTTGTATAGGTTATGTGCATATATATTTTTATGAATATATATATAGTTTTTTAGATTATAATTCAGAAACTATAGTACTATATTACCATTTAATGTTTTATAATTACTAATTGCAGTGTCTTTATATTTACGGACGTGAATGCACATGCACATCACATGCACTACTTCATGGATGCGTTTATCTTATAGATACACCACGAGTGCAGTTCACTAACCCCTATAGTCGGACACCTAGAGTTTCTTCTCCCAGGCCTTTACAATTTTCAAGCAATGTGGCAGTAAATATACCTGTATGTACATCCTGCACATTGATTTATGTCTTTAGGAACAACCCTGGGAAGTGAAATTTCAGGTTCAAAAACATGACCATTGTAAAGCCTTTTGATGCATAGCGCCAAATATGTAGTATTTTGAAACAGTTTACTTTTTATCATTGTACATCAGGTACTTTGGAAAACATTCCTATAAATGACCATCAGTTTTTTTGTCAATAGCTGTCAATGACTGTCAATCTGAAAAATAAGTTTCTTCACAGTTAGCCGATATTGAAAGAACAGTTAAAATATTCAGTAAAATCAGGGACAATTTTTTTTTAATTACTCTGCCTTTGAAAATAAAATAATATAGGGGCGCCTGGGTGGCTCAGTTGGTTAAGTGGCCGACTTCGGCTCAGGTCATGATCTCACAGCCCGTGAGTTCGAGCCCCGCATCGGGCTCTGTGCTGACAGCTCAGAGCCTGGAGCCCGTTTCGGATTCTGTGTCTCCCTCTCTCTCTCTGACCCTCCCCCGTTCATGCTCTGTCTCTCTCTGTCTCAAAAATAAATAAACGTTAAAAAATTTTTTTTAAAAGAAAATAAAATAATACAACAAAATACTACATTTCTCATTTATCTCATATATATTTTTATTTATTCTTATTTATCTCATTATATCTTACGTAGCCATTTTTAACAATGTCTATTCTTATTCTTCTGACTAAAAAGGTATCAATAAGTTGTTTTTATAGTCTACCCTACTGAAAGTAGAAAATAGACACATGTAACCATGCTTTCTCCTGTGCAATTGTCACCTAGAAGTAAGCAAATAGCTACATACACTGATCATACCTTTTTCTTTATTGCATTCATTTGGTACATACCTAAATGCTGAGTTTAGCACTTAGAGATTACGTGAATTTGGCCCTTTAAGCTTTGTTCGTTTGGAATACGTGAATTCTGTCATTGTCACCATTATAGTCTGTAATTTTGTTTCGTTTTGTGCCTCTTCAACCTTGTATTTTCTCACAAGAAAAGTCTTGTAAACTAGGATTCAATGCGATAGTTACCAAAAGTAATTTTTTCCTTTCCTTAATAGTTTGGCAAAATATACTTAATTTTTAAAAAATATGTTTCTACTATACGTATAATACACTTCTTTAACTTCAAAAATTGTCTCAGATAAAATTTTATGTTCAGATTACATTTATTATATCTCTATGTATTTCATGAAAATCAATTAGATTTGTTAAAGCGGCCCTTTATCACATTGTAATTAATTATTTGGGAAGTTTCAATAGAAGACAGTTTTCTATTTCCTATAATGGAGCTCTTTACCAGTAGGATACTTTTCTCTCTAAGGATATTATTGTTTGTGAAGTGTTTATCTTATGAGAATAGGTCGATAAAAATGTAGAAAAGGAATGGAATACTTCACATGAGCCAAATAGTTTTGTTTTTTTTTTTAATTTTTTTTAACGTTTTATTATTTATTTTTGAGACAGAGAGAGACAGAGCATGAACGGGGGAGGGGCAGAGAGAGAGGGAGACACAGAATCGGAAGGAGGCTCCAGGCTCCAAGCCATCAGCCCAGAGCCCGACGCGGGGCTCGAACTCACAGACTGTGAGATCGTGACCTGAGCCGAAGTCGGACGCTTAACCGACTGAGCCACCCAGGCGCCCCTGAGCCAAATAGTTTTGGAGAGAGAAATGTGTGGTTTGTCCTAAGGATTAGCCTCCTGGGAGAATTTAAAGTTCTAAGCTAAACGTATATTTATACAAGTTTGTTGACTGTATATCCACTAAGATAGTCACTTGAGAGATCATTAGTTAAGGCTCTAACAAAAATTTTTTTTCGTTTAAGGACTGTCTATAGATGATAATTGAGTCTGGAGATGAAAGATGTGTTTGAGATTGGAATTTAGTTGATAACATACTTAAATAATTATATCACTCTATTTGCATCTTTGTTTACTTAGAGCAAATACAGATTAATATTCTTCTTAGGCCCCCCAATGATCTGTTAAATATAAGTGATGTTCCATAAACCTGATTCTACAAAATCTTTAAACCATTACTGAGGAGAAAGGCTCTTTTGCAAAGCAATATTAAATCAGTGTGGGGTTTTTTTGTTTGTTATTTTAATAAAAACACATTATGCTTTAATGCAGGGATCAGCAAACCATTGCCCACAGACCATATCTGGCCCGCTGCCTGCTTTGTAAATAAGGTTTTAATAGAACATTGCCACTCATTTGTGTATGCACACTCTATACCTGCTTTCATGTTACAATGGCAGAGTTGTGGCAGAAAACATACGGTCTGCAAAGCCTAAGATATTTATTATCGGGCCCATTTACAGAACAAGTTCCCGTCAACTTCTGCCAGTATATATCACATGACTACCTAGGAATTAGAAAGAATTTAATGTAGCTTCATAGGAGGCTGATGTCCAGAAAATAGTCTAAATATTAGAAAATGCATATGTATGTGTGTATGTGTATATATATCTATATGTATGTTACATAAATTTATATATGTATATATAAAATGTGTTTTAACTTCTTTGTCTATTGGTGCTGTTCGAATTAATATAGTATCTTGCTACTATGATATCAAAATGAAACTTTTTAAAAGAACTTCCCACTCAATTTAGTTAATTAATATTCTTTAAGTACACATTTCTTTGATGCAGGGATAGCTTTTTTTGTTCCCTTGCCCTTGAAGAAAATAAACATGTTTTCCTGAGAATATCTCTGGAGGTACAAATAATTCCAATGTTGTATTTTAATAGACAAGTAGACATTTATACTTGACTGTATTTCACATTCGTATCATGGAAGCACTCACTTGATTTTATGTTTTATTCAATTTATATTAACATTCCCAACACCCTCATCCCCTATTTTATAATTTGGCACAGAATTAATCACTCAAATCATTATTAAAACAAGACTCTTAAAAAGAATAATTTGGCTCACTTTATTGAATAGTTGACTTAAATTTTCTGTTGTACTTAGAGGTCATGGAATATAGACTCTTTTATTCAAGATACATTCTTTTATTCAAGATTTTCATACTCCTTTTTGGAATTTTTTCCTTTTTTAAATCTTATTTTAATTAACAGATTTTTACTCAGAATTTGTCACTAACGAGAATTATCTGATATACAATGACATTGTTTTCAGGATGACTACTAAAATACTTATTTTTGAATGGGAACACTTTTGTCTAGAGATCTTAACTTGCGGTTTCTAAAAAGTTATGATGTTAAGCGAAGGGCATATATGTGTATGCTTACATTTCTACCCACACTCAGTGGTTATGAATTTACATGACAACATTTTGTTGTAGATACCCACTTGAGCCCAGTAAGCTGTGATTATTTTTCCCAGTTTGTATATTTGTAGTATGCAATTGAGATTTTGTTTTTCCATTATGCATATTTATGAGAAATGGAATTTTCCTATAAAATCTCTTTGATTAAAGTTATAAATATACCTTAAAAACATTTTTTCATGTTTGCTAAGATTTGCTAACTGAATTTAGTTCTTGTTCTAAGCAAAGTTTTTAAAGACCCTCTTGATACCTATAATTGATGTGTTTGTAGGTAGGACCTGTTATAGAGAGTATTAATCTTATTTTATAATAGGCTTACCATCTCACTTTCTCACCTCCTTCCATGTTTTGTTTTGTTTTGTTTTGTTTTTTTCTGAAATGATTTCAGTGTCTTTACTGGCATGGTATGTTCTCAGGAGTATTATTCCGAGTGCTTCTTTCTTGGCCCTGGTTCTAGAAAATTCAAGTTCAAAAGATCCATACAAGCTGGGGCAACCTGCTTTCACACATGTGCTAGTTTTATGATAATGGTTTCTAAACACAACTGTAAAATTGTATTTGAAACCAATTAGACTTACAACTATTTTTCAGTAAATAAAGCAAACCCTGATGAATTATAGGCTAAAGTTTTACAGTATTATTGCTGTCAAGTTTATGTGTTATCAAATATATTCTCCTGGGCGTACATGTACCAGAAAGTGTTTTCTCTCTAGTTGAGATTTGTTGTTCTGTTAAAACTCATTTACATCTTACTCAGATTAAAACTTTTTTTCTTACATATTTAGTCATCATGCTTTTGTTCACCAAATTGAATACTTTTAATAAACTCAAGAAATAATAGATGACATTTAATTTGTACGTACTACCTTGAATGAAAGTGATATATCAGCCTAGCATTTCTTCTATTATACATCCTGTAAGTGGGGCTCAGAAATAAGAACTGAACATTAATTTTATGGGTTTTTTTCTACTCGATAGGTGCTATGGATATAGACGAGAGAAATCGCCAAATGAAAATTAACAAATACAAACAGGTAGCCGGATCAGACCCCAGACTGGAGCAAGATTACCATTCAAAGGCAAGACATTTTTCTTTTTAAAAGTTGTAAGATAATCAATTAATCATATGAAACCATCAGGTTTTCTTCAACTTCTGAATGCACATTAGTTAGACACGAACATATAATGCAATGGCCCCATGATTATTATTATGCTAAAATTTATAATGTGTTTATATTTCAACTTTTAGGGATAGAAATTGCCTTATTAAAAAATCACTATATAACATAGGAGATTAAAGAAATGAAAATCTTCAATGATCTAAAGAACTAATCTTTTAGAATTTTTTATTTTATAAAATCTAAAAGGCCCCAACACCCTCAAAATGTTTAGGGAGAATAGCTGTGGTTTTCCCATACCTAGGAATTTTTTTCAATTTCATAGTATTTTAGTTGAATCTGGTTTATTAAAGAGTGGTTAGAACAAAATACATACCCATGAGCTCTTGTAAGGAGCTCAAAAGGTTTTTTATTGAGAATCCTTTTGAGCTCCTTTTTGGGAATAAGTTGAGGTATGAGATCTACTGAGGGAGACTCTTCTCCTTCACTGCCTTTATATTTTCAAAACATTTTTAGGTTCATGATATCACTCATGGTCAAAGTCATGAAAAGACTTTTCTCTGATGTAGCTATTTAAGATTTTATAAGAGAACGAAAATAGCAAAACTTATGACATTTAATTATTACATGTTCTGTGACTCAGTAATGTAATCGTTGCAATCATGCAATACTTGTGGTCTATGTCTGTATATTAGAGAAGAGCTGTTAGGATTTTTATACATTAGGTTTATTTTATCCTTACCTACTTAACCTTCAGTTTCTCTCCATTATACTCCATTCTTTGGTAAAGTCAAGACTTACTAAGTAAAGCGTAACTGGCTAGGTTGGATATGCATATGTGGTAGGTAGCACAGGTTTCTAGTTTCCCCCGAAACTAGAAACTAGGCCTAGTTCCTAGGTCTAGTATAACCTAGACGAGGCAGAGATTCCTACATCAGCATCATCCTCCAAACCACCAAGCTCTTCCTCAAATTACATGAATACTCACATGGTGCATGTAGAATTGTTCATCATGGAATTCTGGTGTGCTAGAAATGACATAGGCCTAAAGCCAGAGAAAGGTAAATTCAAGACAAATAAAAATAGCCTTGCCTTTACTCAGCAGGCCCTAAACTTCTGTAATTTTTTTTCTAAAATAAAAATATGAATAACTTCAAATAGGTTCAGTGGATTTCATGGAAAATAGTTTTGTAGTGATATAGTACTTCAGACACATCCCTAACCTTTTCAACTTGATGTCAGAAATGGTATCTGTGTCTTCCCAGACTTTGTTGTATTTCTTCTTAGGGCTAAAGAGATACACTTTTTCTTTTGTGGCATCTCTTCTACTCTAATCTCTCATTTATTCATTTTATAGAATCCAAATACCAAGGCATGTAGTCCTAATAAAATAAGATATTAAAACTTGTAGAAACATGTCTTCCACTGACACCCGTTTGTTTTATTTATCTCCCAATATACTTTAGGAAAGAATATAGATGATTTTTTAAAATACATAGAATACTCTCAATAATACTGAGGCCAAACGATGTGTATATATATGTATATGAAAATTAATATGTAGAGTTTGATGTTTATTTAAGTAATAATGTTTATTTTTTTAATTAGCCATATTTATTATTTTTAAATGATCTCAGAAGATATTTTTTGAAAGGGTAGCCCCTAACATTTCAATAGAGAATGCTATGCAGTTCATTGGTACAGTATTTATTTGGAGCTCAACTCTGGAGAAATGATGCTCTTTTTAAAATAGTAATGTTTTCACAAAATTATCACAAAATATTTTTATTACAGCATAACTGCTGTATATAAAACCATATTATCATTTTCTGTTTCCTTATTTATCTCCCTAGAATTAGGTAATATAGGCCACATAGTGTGCAGAACTTTTCAAATGTGGAGCAGAGGTCTATATTAATCCATTTAACTCTTAATCTAATACACTAAGTTAGTGTTCTGGGAGCAGGGGACAATGTAGAAAGGAGAAGAGTTTTTCTGACAATGTAGAAAGGAGAAGAGTTTTTCTCCGTTCATTTTGCACACCTGATCCTCGTACTTGTCGCTTTGTTCCCAGCAGTTTTGTCCTTTAAGGACCCATTCGCCAATTTCAAAGAGGCCCATCACAAGGAAAGCAATCCAACTAAAGTAATTTACGTTATAATATGAATAAGACAATGCCAAAATAGTGTCATTTTAAAAAACCTTTAAATACAACTAAAACTCACATTGATGGAATTGCAGGCAATAACAATGTAAAAAAAAAAACTCAGTTAAAAACCAAGTATTTTTGACAAATACGTCACCACTGTTAACTAAACCATTCCCTTTATTAGACTTTATTCTCTTCTCTGAGCTGAGAATACATATTCAGTGCCAGCCTTAAGTGTTTTAAATGGACTTTCAAGACCCAGGCAATAGGGACACCAGAAAAGGGAGACAGGTTGGGGCAGGTTAGGAGTGGCTACATATGGGCTGTTTATAAGCTGGACGTTTATAAACAGGAGTACTTAGAGACTCCAGTGTCATCAAAGTGACAGCAGTAAAGGAGTGTAGTGCGGCAGGTGAGAACACTGCCTGGACTCAAGCAAACTCCCCCTGGGTGCCTTTGGGTAGGTTAACCGCTTATTCTCAGTTTTTCATCTGTTAAACCAGGCTTTGGGATCTCTTTCAGAGGGTCATGATTGGGATGAAAAGAGATGATGTATAGAAATGGCTTAGCATTTAGTGAAGTGCGGAATAAGTGGTGCAGATAATATTTGCTTTAATTTTCACAATAACAACAGCAAATGTAATCATGGGCATGAGAAATTAATATGACAAGGGCAGAACGAAACGGTGAAGAAATAATTGAGCTAATGAAAAGGATTTTAGGGCAACTCAGAGGTCATTGAATGTTCCTTTTATTCTCAGAGAATTCAAGCATCAGAAATCTAAAAGGAAAAATTCAATTTAGGGGGAAAGAATTTATGAATCTTCAAGGGATATGGATTAAAAAAAAAAAAACCAAGAGGTTGAAACATGATGTGTGGTGAGAAATTACAAACTAAATTGCTGAAATGAAGAAATTAGGTTATCAGGGTTGATGTTAAATGAGCCTGGCCCTTGGAAAGCAGTTAACGGGCACACATGTAGGCCTGGCCGTTTCGCTGCTCCTTAATCTGAATACTGAAAGACTACATTTATAAAAAGTAAAATTGTAAACATGGATAGGTGGGCTCGTACAAATTACTAAGCAAATGCTTGAAAATACATATATTTAGGAGAAACGAAGAAATGGAGGCTTATTTTATAGCAGTGATTGAAATAAAATGTTTGGGAAAATTTTTTGGCCTAAGCAGAAAAAGCTAGCAGCATATAACACAGGCCAGCAACAGAACAGCTGAAGTAGGCTTTGTGCCCACTGGAGGGATTGCTGCTGAAGCATCCGGAACCTGGTACTCACATGAAACAGACCCCGCTGTGCTGGTGTGAGTGAGGTGGGATCCTCTGACGAATAGAGCAGAAAAATTCCAATAGGAGTGATCTCAGTAACTCAGTCTCTACTCTGCAAGGCCCTCACGGAGGAAGTTAAAATGTCCCAGAGGAAGTAATAAAGCTTCCTTTCTTGGAAGAAGCAGTTTATTACTTTGTACACAGAGGTAGGATTCAGATTTTCAGGAAACTCTGATAGGCTTCGTCCAGCCAAATATCTGACAGAATGGCTTCATCTTTAAAAATCAGAATTAAGGTCCCCTATCTGTGGTCTCCATCCCTGGCCAGGTCAAGAAATCTTACCACTCACTGATGAAGATAACACGGCAGGAATGCCAGTGGCTGCATCTGGATTTCTTCAGTGCAACACCCCCTTTCTCTACCCTTCTATTCTGCTGTGTTGCCTTCATTTCTTTATAACCCTGCAGTCAGCTAGCTTCAAGATCTGTAGCAAAATCCCAAGAGAAACTCCTGGAATTAAGTGAAGTTGCTCATATGGGAGCATAGGAGGAAAAGAGAGACAAGTCACGTTACCCGGAAGCATTCTTACTACCAAGCTTCCAAACTTTGCCACCAAGGTTCTGAGAAAGTCAGAGTGTGGGTGCAGTTGTCACTTCTTAACATTCTCTCCTCTCCTTCCCCAGTTGGGGTGACTTCTGTCCCGAGTTCTGCATACTTTAGATTGCTTTCTGGCCCCAAACCAGGCCATAACCCTTCTGGACTGTCAGGCTGCTTGTCTTGGAGCCAGACAGCTTCCAAGCCTTTTATTAGTCACCTGCTGTGTACTTGTCTGCAGTCAGTCTCTGGTTGTTCCTTTATCAAAAGTATATTTATAAAGAGAGATAAAACTAGCTTTTAAAATATAGGTTATTAAGCTAGTAAGTAAGAGCAGCCATATAATACGGCCCCTGAAGCACAAGAGATATTACTGGTAGTCTTATCAAGGCCAGATTGAAACAACTTCAGTCTCACCTACAAACTTGACAAATGGCTATATAAGCCTAATGAAAAGAGAGTTGGAAATTGAAATGAAAAAGGAACTAGAGAAAAATCATATTTTAAAAGCCTTTATATTCTCTTTTGCCTCTTCCATATTTTCTTATTCATGCCAGTGAAGGTAGATTTCTCATCTATATTCTATTACATCCACCAAATAGAATTTAAAACTAATGAAAAATTTTTCTATATACATTTATGTAATTTCTTCTTTATCTGTGAGATAAATAAAGGAATGGATGATCAATATATCTTCATGGGAGAAGAGGCCATTGGAAGTATACCTTCTTGCCATTGGTGTGCATTATTCATAACCACAGTAGCAGCCATGTTTACAGCACAACTTTTGAAGACTTGATTACAGTAATAGAGATACATAGCCAGTTTTGTTAGTCAGTCTGCAATTTGTTTTTAGTGACTATGATTAAATATAGACTGCAGAGTAGTATTAAAAATGTGGACTCTCAAACCAAACTGCCTGGGTTCAAATCCTACCTGTCAATATCTGAGTGACCTTGGGCATGTTAGTTAACATCCTTGTCCCTAGGTTTCTTATTCTGGAAGATGTGCTAAAATATAGTACCTACCTCATAGGATTGCTTTCAAGATTAAATCTATTTATGTATATGTATAGCTCTCAAACAGAGTTTGGAATGTAGTAAGGAATACGTAAATGTTAGCTGTGATATGATGATGGTGGTGGTGATGATGATGATGATGATGATAGTGGGGAAGAAGAAGAAAAAGAAGAATCATTTCCAGCAGATAACTTGCTCTTACCAAAGCCCTTCGGGGCTCAGGTCTATATTTGTTGCCATCAACAATCTACT